>NW_009593091.1:46920-53928 GCF_000690535.1 Cariama cristata | reverse complement strand
TATGGTTTTCCTGAAGATGTTTTGAATAGTCACTTCAACCGCGTATCACTAGTCAACATAGATGCTAGTACTGATTTTACGGTAGGCACAGCAATAAATACAAATTCTTCTCAATAGCTCCTGTTGCATATGGGCATCAAGTGAAATAACATCTTAACATATCCCACAAGTGACATTTACATATTCATTTCATCAAAGTGTGGTGAATGCATACCACTTACTTCCCTGAAAATGATAGGGATCCCACCAAGGAGGTTTGATGTGTTGCTTATCAGCATCCTGAATGGTAGCAGTTAACTGTGTCTTTACTTTCCTGAAGTGTTACATGTTGTACTTCTCTGCCATTAATTGCCACAGGTTGTAGGCTATGGAGACATTTCAAAGACATGTTTACTATATTAGCTCTTCATTCAACTCTACTTTAAAAATTAGGCTGCGGTACACGGTCATACCATTTAAACATCCAACCCATGCATATACCTGCAGACATATTCATATTCATGTCTAAAATATTCAGAGCTCATTGATTAAATTTCAAACTTCACGGAGGGGTACTGATCTTAGAGATAATCAGCTCATTGATCCAGCTGGAATAACACTACACATACACACAAATGAATTAGGTTTCAAATTCATCTTGAGGCCATACAATTGCTAGATCTGATGGGGTGGTAACACACAGTTGAAAGTGAGTAAAGAAACCAGGACTGCCTCTTTTGCCATGCTCCACAATTAGAACATTTTGGGCATACTGTGAAACTGTGTCTCAGTTAAAAAGTCAATCAAGAGACAGGAAATCTGGCTTCATTAGTTCATTAGCTGCTCACAGAACTGCTTGTTTACACTGAACACATATTGCAGGCATCAGAAGTATTTGCAGTAAGTTAGCTGTTTCTAAAAGCTGAGGATCTGCTGTGACTGCACCACCCTTCCCTTCCTCCATCGTGTGCCCATAAATGCATCTGCACTCTTGTACATTTAGCTCCAAGTGATAGAATATATCCACACAACAAGCAAGAGAGCAAGCACAAAAAGGAAAGGCTAGAAGGGATTATAATCACTTATATCCTCTATAAAGAGAATATATTAAGTTCTTGATGCAAGTCCTATGAATAGCAAAATTCAAATGCAATTTATTTCATTATTTATGTTTGTAAATCTCCTAGCCATGGGGAACGAAGGAAAGATCTAAGTAAACAGTGACCATCTGGCTGTACAGCTCATTCAACTATCTTCTTTCTTGAATCAGATGAGACTATTACAGCTGGATTTTACATTTGAAAATGGTAGGGAAATTCAGAGCCTAAAGAGGAATTTCAGTCCAGAGGTCTACCAGTATGCTCTGTCTGCTGCTTCTTAAATGTAAGCCATATAATATGTTTTAGAAATAGCTGGCATGTTAAATACTGCAGATTTTAAATGCAGAAAGGAGAAGAATCTAAACATATAATCTGCTTACAGTAATTAAAATTCTTTTCCATTTATGCTGAAAGGTCAGCCTGAAATACTCATTTTCATGAAGACTACCGTTGTGCAGTGACAAAGACAGAGGCCACAGCTGAGATCAGTGACCTGCTGTGCTGGTCACTGCGTGAGCACACACACGGGTCAATCCCTTTCCTCGAGAGTTACCATCTAATTACAGAGAAGGCAGGAGAAAGGGATTTAACGTATCTTTATTTTTACTCGTACATATAAACAGATGTTGTGGGTTCCTCAAGGGGACTGCACGTATGCTAACCATTAAGAGCTTTGACTTCCTGAGGACTAAGTCTCATTTTGACTATTGCTTAGGTACCAGTGTGAACATTTACAAGGCTCAAGTTAGCTTAAGAGCTAAGTATGCCATCATTCCTTCCCGTTTCATAATTGCACTAAATCTGAGTACCGTCTATACCTACCTACTTTGATTATTGATCCCAAAAGACTTTTCCTAACTTCCCACATTTATTTAAGAATATAGCAAGTGCTATGTGTCTCTGTCTTGTACCTTTCAGAAATCTGAAGCAAAATTAAGCAGAATAATTTGTATTTTAGCCAACCAGACATTAAGAAGATTAGGAATTTCTTGGATTCTAACAAACACCATTACCAAAACAGGCATTAACTATCTACATTAATTAGAAGTGATAAATCCTTCTTTGGCTTCCCTATAAGGTAGGAAAAAAGCAGAAAGGACTAAGTGTCAGGTCAACAAAGCTACTGAGCATTAAACTTCCACTGAAATGTGTGAGAAGCTCCATACCTCTGTGGGAGCTGGAGTCCAAAAACATGTGTGGACTTTGTCTCCAAAGCATATAGTTAGCAAAGGGAGCTATCCTGAGAAGGATCTCAGATTAGTGAGCCCTATCTCTAAGCCCAACTTTTTCCTGTACCAGTACCAATAATATTTGTAGCCCACAGCCTGCGTTGTTCGCCTCTGTGCAACTCATTAAGGCAAAGTCTGAGTTCTGCTACATGGTCATCAGAACTACCCATCAAATAATTCATTAATATTGTTGTTAGCTCAGTACCTTTTACACAATGATGACAGTGTTTCAGGTACTCACAGATACAAATTTTCTTTATTTAATGTTTAACATGTCTATATTAAAAGAGTACTAGGCTACACATCAGTATGTATTTCTGTAGTGCTTAAAGGATGCATTTCTCTGGAATCATGAGTGTCTTTTCCACTCGTGTGAGGACAGAGGGATTTTAGATCCATAGCTGCGTACAGCAGCAACAGTGATCTCTTAAGTCACTCCATTTTGAATCACTGGAGCTTGTAGGTCGGCGACATGATTTGAATAAAGAAACCAGAGATAGTTCAGGCTCATATATAATCATATTCCTGAACTTGTCAGCTCATCTCATGTCATATATATAACTTTAACAAGAATGAGGATTTTTGTTACAATTACTGTCCTGATATCTTTTATGATTAATATTTTATGCTTTTTGCATTACTTTATAGCTGCGGTATCAGAGATTTTTCCTAGTGGACTTAAATCAGTCTCTTCCCAGTGTCCCATAGGTTGTGGCTTGCATTGCTATCCACTCCTTCAGAGCTAGGAAGGAGAGACCTTTTCTTGGCACTCCCTCGATGAAGAACTCGTCCTTCAGCAGCTTCCCTTGTGCAGAAACTAATCATATTTTGTAATGTGTCTCTGGTCACATCAAGAGTTAAGTAAGCTGCAGTGCAGTCTTCAATTTGCAAGTTGTGTCTGGCTGCAGTACCAGATTCAGGCCTCCAAAAGAGGCACCTACGATGCCCTCACACAGAAGAGGTGGTTTGCTTAATAACTGTGGTCAATGAAGGAAAATGTGCCTGACAGGTAAGCTTTTATGCTGGGCTTCTGAGAAAGATAACCACCTCTCACAGCTGAAATATTCTCCCTCTATGGTCAACAGAGTGCAGAATAGGGATACGCATATAAATGTCTCTCTGTTTCTCTCTCTCGACATGGATATGGATGTTTAGACATCAAACAAATAAGGTCAACTTACTTGCAATACATGAATCTCCTGCACATTGCAATTACAAACATGAGTCCTTGGGAAGGAGCAGAAACAAAGGTTTCTTAAGAACAATTATTGCAGCGCACAGGGATTGCAGGAGCTTCATTTTTGCTCAGGTGGTCGTTCCTTTTCTGGAGCTACTTGACAATTAAATGGAAGCCACTTGAATTAAGATACTTTCAGCACTGCTTCCTCTTAAGCAAATGCAATCAATCTCTCCACGGGTCTTTAGTTAAAAGAAGTCAGTGTTTGATGCAAACTGTTTTTGTCTTTGCATTTTGTGCATAAATTTCTAGTTAATAAAAAAGGTGAAGTAACTTTCCACTAGAATTTAATTAAATCACTCTGCTTAACTCTTACAGTGTATCAATATTTAATTATGGTCTGTGTCCATTGTTTTGTCTCTTGGTGTTTATATTGAACAGCAGCATCCAAACACCACTCTGATCCAAAAAAACCCAAAGTGATGTTTAAATACATCTGAAAAATAGGCCAGAAAGATGACAGAAATTTAGAGAAAGCCTGGTCAAAGACAATCTGTGCGTTTGTTTCTCATCCAAGGTCTAAGTCCATTCAGATCTTCTATGGACAAGAGTTCTGTAGACAAGGACAAGCTTTAGGGATAAATGGGACCATTTACCCTCCTGATGAACAGATCACTGTCTGACTTTGGCCTTATGCTTCTGGAGACTAGGAGAGAGATGTTTCCTAGTTTGTTAGAAAATACATTCTTTACTATATATCTGAGACATCAAACTGGACTCTATTAGATACAGTACAGATGTATTATACAGTACAGAGAATTTTTCCACATCTTCTTTTGATAACAAGATGAAAAAATGAATTTGATGTAACTCCAAGTAATGGCTTTGGCAAAGCAAGACCACTTTCCGATAATACATTTATGTTTCTTTGAAAAGCATTTTAAAGTGTCTATAGTCAGTTATATAGGCAGTGAAATACTGTGATTAATCCACTTAAAATTTGGATGATGTCAAAGTCAAATTATGATGTTGATAAAACAGTGCAGGAAAATTAAGCCATAAAAGGGAATGACTATAAATATATACATGTCCCATAAGTATGCAGTACTGCAGGGCTGAAAGAGATGTTTTGGAATGGTGTATGAGACTAGACTCAAACTGTGAAAACTACATGGAATTCAGGAACAAATATATTAAAAGTGATGGCAATGGAAACAGCATTGCCATAATGATATCGTGAACTAAAACAATAAGTAGTAACACCATGGATCCATTCTTCTGGAATAGTAGATGATGTCTGGTCTAGAATCTGTGGTCAAATGGAGATAAGGCTAGACTTGACAATGTAAATAGTATCAAGAACTACATGAGGTTAAGAAACTGGTTTTGCAAAACTGCAGAAAACAGGTAGCATCAGTGTGATAATAGTATCAAACAATTAAGCTATTTTAAGTTTTAAAAAAAATAAATTAAGGAGACAGTATGTTTTAAAAGAGCCAGATACAGAAAAATAATTATAGATCCAGTGATCATGAACTGAACTTCCTTCACCTTAAATAGAATCATGAAAAAAATTAATCATGCCTGTAACTCAATTTACTTTATTGGGAACAAGCACACTGAGAAATTATGGAGACTGAAGAGTTCAAGGATTTAAACTTCAGGGTTTACATCCTTCAAATAGAAAGAACAAACATTTTTCTGGAAGCTACCTACAAAAAAAAAAAAAAAAAAAAGAAAAACTATTCAAGGAGGAGCTGAATACAGGATGAATAACCACTGTGTAAAAAGTAGGCAAAAATATAGAGAAATGGCAAATAATAACACTTCTACTCTGGAGGTCAAAAACTATAGGAGAAAAGTATGAATCAGTAGAAGTTAGCCTGAACTAAATCATGCTAAGAATATTAAAAACAATTAGCAAAATGGCCATAATTAACACGAATTAAGAAGACCGAAGGGAAGACAGGCCATTGTGCAGTGAGAAAGAAGTTAAAGACAATATATGAATGACTGTAAGTGAACATTTTACCTCAATACTTAAACAAGAGCAATTCTGAACCTGGGGCACAAATAGAATGGCTTGTGGGAACATATGCCTCAACATGGGAATCATCAAAGCTAATATGGAAACAAAGCTGAGAAATTTTGTGTGCTAAAGTTGAGACAGATGGATATGAAAATCTTTTTTCTATAGTTCTTGGAAGAACTGGTACATATTCCTGCAAATTGGGAAAGCAGAATTTTTAATTAATTTAATTAATTAAATGGGGACCTATTAAATGGGGAAGGGGAAGCAACACTGTAGAACTTGGGTTAAGCAAAGCTTGCTACATTTTGGTAAAGTCTCCCAAAAGCATTAAGCATAATAAACTTACAACTACAAGACAATTAAAGTAACTTCCCTAGTATGTAAGGTTTAGAGCAAGTTTTGAAGAAAGCCAGCATTTTATGGCATGGAGAATATGATGAAGCACACTAGTGCATGCAAGCGTGCCTGATATAACCAATCTTTAGATAAAATAAAGGAGGTTAAGATTTCGTTTGAACTTCATTAAGGGTTTTAACACTTCAGTGTAGGGGAAAGAATCAGCTATTAACCACGGTTTATGGGACAGAAAAGATTTATAAGGTAGACAAAGACCTCGGTGAAGGGAGAAAGCACAGCCACTGCTTCTGAAAGAAAATTACTAGGACTGAGTTTACCAAAAAAGACATTCAATTTTACCAGGAAGAAGGTGCTACAAGCTGAATGCAGGTAGCAAAGGTGGTGAGAATGTCTTTCTAGATGGCTTCAGCACACACTTCAGTCCTGCTCACAAAGATCTTCACATTTTTACAGTGCCACAGCCCAAGCTTCATTAATAGTTTTACTTTTCATCTAGATTTTTAAAGTAAGATTTTCTACTGAAATTAGTAGGTGACAAAAGGAAAGGAGCTTACCTTAGCAAGAGTGGTATGGGAAATAGGATGCACTTAATTATACCAAATGCCACGTCACACAGTGGTTATGGGAACTTGTCAGCAGGACGTCATCAGCTAATAAGATCTGAAGAACATAAATTCAAGGAGGACTCTAATGTGGCCAGTAGAGAGAAAAATGTGAGAAAAATTCCTCTACCTCCTCCCCTCCAGTGGCGCAGGGGGACAGGGAATGGGGGTTGGGGTCAGTTCATCACCCGCTGTCTCTGCCGCTCCTTCCTCCTCAGCGGAGGACTCCTCACCCTCTGCCCCTGCTCCAGCCTGGGGTCCCTCCCACGGCAGACAGTCCTCCACCAACTTCTCCAACGTGAATCCTTCCCACGGGCTGCAGTTCGTCACGACTGGCTCCAGCGTGGGTCCCTTCCCCGGGGTGCAGCCCTTCAGGCACAGACGGCTCCAGCCTGGGTCCCTTCCATGGGGTCACAAGCCCGGCCAGCAAACCTGCTCCAGCCTGGGCTCCTCTCTCCACGGGGCCACAGGCCCTGACAGGAGCCTGCTCCAGCGTGGGCTTCCCACGGGGTCCCGGACTCCTTCGGGCATG
>NW_009593091.1:0-46863 GCF_000690535.1 Cariama cristata | reverse complement strand
CAGCCGGCCTCACCGTGGGCTGCCCCAGGGGCTGGGGGGAATCTCTGCTCCGGGCCTGCAGCACCTCCTCCCCTCCTTCACTGACCTGGGGGTCTGCAGGGCTGTTGCTCTCATATTCTCACTTCTCTCTTTGGCCACAGTTACCTAGTTGTGCAGCAACATTTTCCCCTTCTTAACTCTGTTGTCCCAGAGGCGCTACCCCCATCGCTGATGGGCTGGGCCTTGGCCAACAGTGGGTCCATCTTGGAGCCAGCTGGCGTTGACTCTGTAGGACATGGGGGAAGCTTCCAGCAGCTTCTCATGGAAGCCACCCCTGTAGCCCCCCCACTACCAAAACCTTGCCATGCAAACCCAAGACAAGTACTCTCTGAAAAAGAGTGATTTCTGCAAGGTGACTCAATTCTCTGATAAAAATCAGAGACTTGCTAATGCTAAATTGGATTTCATGTAAGATCACTGGAAATGGAACTTGCACAATTTGTATCTTCATTACCACAGAATATGAAGATTTTCAGTTTATCTTTACGGAGGGGAATTTATATTCATTGAATGGAAAGTCTGAAAGGAACAATATATCTAACTTGCTCTTTTCTATATAGGAGGCCAGCACATGTCATTTTGCGATACCCAGAGCCCGATAATATATGTGACTAAAGCACAGACTGCTTCGAAACTATACCTTGATGAAAATAAGAGATAGAATAGTTGTTCCAAATGGAAATTTATCGTGCTGTTACCTATTTGTGCTCATTTTAATAACTGTTTTCAGTTTCCAGATACATATTTCCTTTCTGACTTTCAGAGCTGAATCTCCAAGCTTAGTCCAAGCTTTTTAACCTCACTCTAAACCTTCATATCATCTTGTGACTACATTAAGATGACTGAGCTCTTTGGGACACTACATGTAGCATTTAAGTTGTTTCTGCACTTCTGTCTAAGACCTGTCAGTCAGCTGATACCTCTTATAATATGTAGACAATAAAACTGCACTTTGTGGTTTGGTATGTCGCCAAGCAACACTGTCAGAGGTTAAAGTCTTCTCCTGCCTGTTATTTCCCTGTATATACCTCCCAGGATCACCCAGTTTCACAGTGGGACCTGCTTCCTGCTACCATCCTTAAACTACAGTCTCCCGGGAGACTTTTGTCCCCTGATTCAGGTTGCTTGTCTTACTTCTTCCCACCGTTGTGGAGCCACAGATACCACAGTGGGTTCTTCCACGCTGCTCTGCTGAATCACCTTCATAAGCACTGCACACCTATTGCTCAGCTGTTCCAGCCCTCCTTCAGACTTGCACTAGCAATCGGCACTTTGCAAAGTAATCAGAATGTTTCATCCAGAGTTAAATGTGTTTGCCAAGGAATCAGGAAGACAATCAGATTTACAGCTTCTTCTGGCATGGATAAGTTAACAGATAGTGTAATACACGTACATTTGTACAACAAACATCCTTTTTACAAACTGCATTAGTGTTGTGGATAAATCCTCCTCTACTGAGTCTACAGAGGAAATGCCTGACAGTCATCATTTACTGCTTTAGTCTCCCAAAATATCTGGCAGTGGTCCACTTTCAATACTTCCCTGAAAGTAACTATCAGCTTTTTCTCCTAATGAAGATTTCAGACTAGAAATTATATATAGATGGTGTGCCTGTTAGGAAAATAACATCGATCATTACAGTTACCACGACATGACTCTCATTTTTAATCCATAGTAAACTTCAGTCACCTGTAACATTCTAAAGGTTTTTTTGCTCTACTTTCAAAGCAGAAGTAGAGTTTAAATTCAGCCTTGAAACAAAAATTCTCTGTAGTAAGGGCATTTATGTGTTCGTCTGAAGTTGATAGGGCAAGTTTCTGAGATTCAGTTAATTAGAAGCTCAGCAAACATAGATTTGACATATACTACTACCTCATTAGGCAAAAGGTATAGCTGTAGTCACCTACACTTCTCATTAATGCATATGTAGCTAAGTGGGAAAAAAAAAAAAAAAGTAAGATGACCTATGCATTGTACATTATTTCATAAGAAAAAAAAATAATCAAATCAAATCAAATTCTGCTGGCAGTAGAATACTGAAAAGGCAACCTACATTAGCTACAGGAATGCAAGCATGCTAGATCTCAAGAAAAAGGTTATCTAGCATTGAAATACCATAAGTCTATGTTTTAACATGGTATGAGTGCTTAATTGTGTAAGCAAATACAACATAGCCCTGCTGCAAAGCAAATAATTTATTTCCAACCATCTGAAGCTGCTTACTGGAAATTTCAAAGGAATTAATTTTCCTCAGACCTGTGTTCTTGATGATCTTGAAAGTGCTAACTTCATTCCAATCCAGACAACCAGATGATATATCTGCCACTGGTGCCAATACTACGTTCTTCCTACTGCCCCACAGAAGCAGAGGAGAACATGATGCTACTTTGGCAGAATGCAACTTTTTGATTTGTCTTGTTTGGTTTTTAATGGAGGTTGGCAAAGGCTATGCAAGGAATTTTACTGCCAGAATAATTCTTTAGTGAAGTGCAAGCACAGCTACCTATAATGCCTGAGAAATGACAGTGAAACAATAAAGTTGCCCCAAAGACATCAGCCTTATATGAGGTGGTTGTATTGGAGAGTAAACATCTGAAAAACTGCTTGATGGATTTGATGGAAGGCATAGGGAAGGAAGGAGAGGAAGGGAAAAGAAGGAGGCAACAGCAGCTCCAGTCAGTGAGAGGAAACAGGAGGACAAAGATAAAAGGAAGTAAATGCTGTTACAGGGTGCCAAGGATCTCTGTGAATCCCTAGGTACCAGATCGGCACGCATTCAATCGGGACTCATTCAATTATGTAGTGAGTAAGGTGTAAGGAATTGGGCAGGAAGAGATGAACAGCAACAGCTCACAGTCCACCACTAGAACAGTAAGAGTAGCATGGGTAGCAGAAGCCAGTAAGACCAGGAAAGATGAAGAAAGTAATATGCCATCCGCTTCTAACAAGGGACATAGGATTTAAGTGCATAATACAGAAAATCCTATACTTTATAGAACATATGCAACATTGAATGTGCCTATGCCAACAGACATTGTGAAATACAAGACTATCAAAAGTAATGTCTTACCAGATATTTGAAAGCATATGTGAATTTATGTATGGTAACAGCATTATGATATTCATGCTGAATAACATTTAGCAGTGAAATGTCATAACCCCTTGAAGATGGCCTTAAACTGTTAATTAGAGTGGATAACAATTGGATTTTCTAGAATAACTTCTGCTTAGGCGCAAGTGAAACATACATCACAAGGCAGCAATATTATAGTCTTTTCTGCCCTGAAGTAACCAACCAATTTAAATACAAAAATCATCTATGAGATGCAGCTTTAATCAAAAAAAAAAAATGCAGGTATTCTAGAATGGCAATTAAAACATTAAATTTCAGTTTTCTTGTGGGATATGTTGTTGTGGAATATCAAGTAGTATAGGATGATAATTCTTCGTGCAAAGCAGAGGCATTTTAAAATTCTGTTTCGGATTTGTTTTCCCTCATCTGTTGGCACCAACAATGGTTAGTTGCCTGAATGAAGGTACTCCTCCCATACACAAATGAACGTTTTAAAAATAGAATGAGTAGGCTAATTCAAGATGATAAAAAATTCCACTAATGCCAAAAGACAGCAAGCTTTCAATTACTGTGTTCAAGGTTTCAGTCTCTCAAATTGTCAGAGCTAGAGCCAAGGATAAAGAAATCCACAAAATCTACCACTGATAAATTCAGGAAAAAATGGGCAAGTTGCAGAATATCGTCCACAATCAAACTCTTTTCTTCTTAGTGCTTTTAAAAAAAAAACCAAACCAAAACAAAACCAAAACAAAACAAAAACAAAACAAAAACCCCACACTTTAAACTGAAAGAAGTAAAAGCAGAAGGGAGCAGCAGAAGCCAAATTTATATGTATGGAAAATGGAGAGAGGCATATTGGAGTAGTTTGAATCCACTAACATTTTATTTACTTTGGCTTGCATTGGAAATGAAAGTTCCTATTAAAACTATCACATAATGTCTTCCAAACAAGTAAAAAGACATTTCTCTGTGCAGCCTAGCATGGAAAGGATACTGCATCAAATTCTGTGACTAAGTTTTAACAAGATACGAGTTTCTTATGATCAGTACCACTTGCATTACTGCAAATGAACTAAAAATATTAGCTTACTCTTCAGGGAATCATTAGGAGGTACATATAATTTGTCCTAAATACTGGTTTCTAGCAAACACATGTTAAGGGAGGGGTGGCCATTCTGAAGCACTGTGATGTGGGCACTCAGCTCATGTGAGAAGGATAATTTTCCTCCTCACCAAATCAAATGCAATGGGCTTTGTCAGGGCTTCTACTTTGAGCTGGATGTTGCCTGTGATACTAGCACATCTGGCAACAGAGGATGGATTTGGGTGTTTGATAGGCTGCAAAACAAGCCCTTACCCTGAAAATCCAACCTGTTGTATTTCCTTGAGCCTTTCTTCCCCGAAAGGAGGGTAGATCTCTTTCTTCTCTCTTTTTTTTTTTTTTTTTTTTTTGTGGGGGGGGGGGGGAACAGCTATGGTGTACGAGGCTTTCCTTGAGTTAGAAGCATCTAAATCCATCTATAAACAAATCTACCCCATTGGAAAAGCTTTGCTGCAATCCTATCTACACATAGATTTTTGAATGTCCAAACAACACTCCACTTGATCCCCTCAGGACAAAATTACAGAGGGCATTATCTACAATTAATGAACTGGCCACAAGATGCAGAGATAAACATGTAAATCATAGACTATAGCTAAGTGCACATTGCTTGTGCAAATGTAGACACAAATGCACACATTAGAACACAACTCCTCGACGGAAAGGTTGGGACATAATGCTTAAAGGTCCATCCCTGCTTCCCATTTGCATATATGATTACTTTAATTGGTTATCCTTAAGTATAATCACCTTAATTTTGCTTAGCATGTTTCTGGAACATGAGATCAAGAAACCCTTCTTCAAAGATGAAAGCATATTTCAGCATAAAATGTACACCACATCTGTGGTGTATTCAATCAATACAAATCACCAAAAAGCAGGAAGCAGGAACAAACTTAAAATTTTTATGTGAAAAATGCACATAAAATATCATTTGGGCTGTAGCCAATCTGACATAAGGACTCCTCCCTACATTTGTGGCTTCTTTGGCATAAAGAGTTTTCGTTATTGTTCCTAATCAGGGATGACCTTCAAATGGACAACTACTGATATATAGAGTCATGATACCTTTACATCAACTACACACAGCATAGCTAATTTAAGGTTCACCATTAAGAGATGATGTTTGTACAAGCCTTTAATTTGGTCTTTATTATCTTCTTCATGCACCATTATATTTGACTTTGCTTGCTTCAACACTCTTCCACATTTAGAAACTGTATTCTTGTCTGAATAAATAAGTCTGCTAAGAGCATCTATTAAGTACTGGTATCCCCAGGGTCTGAAGAAATTTTTTTTTTTTTTCCATTTTTTGCCTAGTGAATCTGAGTTATAAAGCATATAGCGGAGAGGAGAAGGGTTGCCTTAGTAACGAGGCAGACCCAATCAGCTGCATAGGCTCCCTTGAGACAATCTAATTTGTGCAGCAGAAAGAGGCTAGGACAGGTGGCTAAATTAATGTGCCAGACAGCTTAAAATATTACACACACATGCGCGCGCACAAAGGCGTACCTAAAATCTATCTGTGTACTTATATATGAATGCAATTATCTTCAACGTTTTGCAAAATAAATAGCATCTGGGTAACTCAGCCCTGCGAAACCCCCAAAGCAGGGGAGATACTGCAACAGCCAAGGAAGCGAAGAGGGGTGGGAGGGAGCAGGGCTCCTTCCCCGCAGTCCTGCCAGATCTGGGGAAGGACGGGAAGGAGGGGAGAGAGGGGAGAGAGGGGAAGGAGGGGATGGACTCCTCCCAGCAGGCACAGGCTGGAACAGGGGTGTGATGTGCGCTTTCCCATCTTTGCCGGAGCTTATGAGCTGCCTCCTGCTGATAGCGTGATCTGTTGTGCTGCTCTCCTGATTCCACAGGGTGCTGGAGCTCGCTTGCCTGACCCTTTCTGTACCACTTCATAAGGCTTTCTCCCCATGCCCTTGCTTCTGATTTAAAGTGAACTTCCACCTTTTCCCCACAATTTCTTCCTAAATACAACGAATCTGAACATGTTTTATGTTCTCCTCAGTTCCTGCTGTGTGAGGATTCAGCCCCAGCACAAGAATTTGGATTAGTTTGGATGCAGATCACATACCAGCTTCTGGCTCTTACAAACACAATCTCAAATCTTTTCTTTTTGCAGCATTTCCAGGTTGGCTTTAGGCAAACTTGGAGAACAGGAATTCTGAACCCGTTTTTTGTTTGACACCTGCAGAGCCCATGAAATTGTCATAAGCAGAGAAGAGTCCTGCAACAGACTGTGCTTGAGAAACACCCTGTGTTATTACAGCGCAGAATCACTCTTCATTTCTTTATAATGGGAATAATCTATTCCGGTATAACTAATTATAAGAGACATCTGACAAAAATTACTAGTAGAGATAAAGTTAGTATATGTTTCTCTACTATAGCTGCTCTGCCAGAAATGCTGTGGGAAATGTCCTCTCGCACCAAGGGCACGTGTATCCCAACATGACATTATAACCTCAGCACAGTCATGGTTTCTCTCCTCTTTTTTCCCTGTGTCTTGAGCAGATGAAGTTCATTGCTGGCACGTAACAGAGCATTTTAATCCCAAGCTATACAACTTTACACAGCGAGGCACTTCTCATCTGCCTACATCAGGCTAAGAGTGAAGAGCTCTGAATACTAAGATCAAAAGGGCTGTAAGGAAAACTGAGGCATGAGAACAAATGGTAAGTTTCAGTCCTGTGGAAAAAAAAACCCACAGTGAAAATACTGACATACAAACCGTAATGGATAAGCCACAAAAGGCTTGAAAGTGTCTTGGGGTTTGTTTTTCTTTTTCTGAATATATTTGTTGTCAAGAGAGTGTGTGTCAAGATTATTGGATATACCTTTTTTTTTCCATGATTTGCAACAATTAGAATAGCTGCTTATGCTGTACTGACAAGCTGTCTCAGTGAGATGTGGGGTATTACCTAAGGTTTTCCTAGAAATCAGAAACCAGAACTGTGTGACACTCTTGTAAAGAAACAGAAACCCCAAGCGAAACTAGGACCAATTTCTGCTTGTTTTTCCAGGATTTACCAAAGTAAATGTATTGAGTAAATCTGGGTCAAAAGAACACACACAGAAACATACAGGAAATACATACTGGAGCAAGAAACTTAAACAGGGTCTCCTGAGGCTCAGATTAATGCCCTTGTTGCTGTCTCTCACATCTTGCTGATACACATTTTTTATACTTTTCATCCTTTTTCACTATTAACAAGACAAAAACATGGAGAACTTTCCCGGCAGGAGTGCTCGTTAGCTTGCTCAGAAAAACATACATCACAATGGATTGGTAGGGAGTGGAAGTTCTTCCTAAGTATAGACTGTAGGAGTTACTCTCACCACTGTTTTTGGAGAAAGTGTTAATGGGTTAATTATATTTAGAAGACTGGCTAGTTAAGTATTTTGCTATCTATGTTAGGCAAAATCTGAGCCCCTAGTGGCACAGTCAGTGGTTTCCAAAGATGTTACACTACACATCTGATTAGGCAAAGTCTTTTTAAAAGAAATGGCAAGTACTCACCAAAAATCCCATCTGCAGAGCACATCACAATGTAACACCAGCTGTGTGAGAAGGTAACCAGTGTAAGTTGAAAACAAAAAAAAAGCCTGGTAGATAATGCTTATGTATATTTGCAGATGGTGCATCTAGAAAGAAAACTTCAATATCAATTAGTTTTAAAATATGTATAGTTAAAAGACATATACTCACACCGCCTTAAAACCTGTGACCACATCCAGTGGATCCTCACCACCAAACTCAATGTGAATCAGCCTACACTTAAAGACAATGAAGCAAAGCTAGAGGGTCCTTTCTAACCATTTAAATGTCTTGGCCTGACCTAGAATATTTTGTCTACAGACTTGGTGAGCAAGCTGGGGATTTATTCAGTAGTGCCCCATCCCTCATTAACTTTTAGAGCACCAACGTCTGTGAGCAGCATTATGGACAGCTGCTGCTGTATTTCCAAAGGAATATCTATCAATTAACAACCTGCATCATACCTTATTCATACAAAGAGCAGAAATGCGGCTGTTTTGATTATAAAGATTTCTCAGGCAAGGAGAAACACCCAAGTCACAGAGCCTCAGGAGAGATTTGTGTCACCTAACCTAGACATTTACATCTGAACTTGCCACTAACTCTCATTTTATTGTAGTGAATGTCAGAAAAGAAGAAATTAGTAGGCATAACTCATTTCATCTGAAGATAGATTGCTGAAGTTCAGATGAAAGATTACTAGCTCCTAGGGATACTCTTTTCTTTCCATTGACTGCAAAGATTACAGGTAACTTCTTCAGAGGGATACAGCTACTGTGTAAACACTTAATATTTGTTGAGACCAAATTCCATCTCCCATGTCCCTGTTTGATCTGTCAGGGAAGAGAATCTTAGCAAAGAGATCTAGAGTGTTAGAGATCTACCCTGCCCTAACAGTTTCTAGCTGGCACTAGATTAACATGAGTTTCAAAGGTGCTTCCCTCCCCTGCCCTGTATCTGGCATCTGAGCAGAATTTGACCGAGCATAACTTTAAATGCACAGTATGCACGAAGGGAGGGAAGGAGGAAACACGTGTGAGTAAAAACAAAACACATCAGTTTTGTGATGAGTGGCTCTGTGCTTTTACTGTTTTCTGTAAGGCTGTTCAAAGATCAGACCCCTAACATGGTTAAGACACATTCAGTTGACTGAATTTAGGCAGTGGTAGGGAGTAATAAGAACTACTCAATCAGAAAACAGAAGTCTGGAGTATTATCTGAACAGGACCTTTCTACCATTGTGAAGAAGATCACCATCATGAATAAACCCATTATGGCCATCTCTGTTCTCACGGTGCTGATTTACAGCCCCCATCTGAGAAGGCAGCTGTGAAGAGTAAGTAACTGGTGAGCACGGCAGGAGTCCTCTACTCTAATGCTGCTCAAAGAAATTAATGCTTTATTTCTGTTGCCGTTATTACTGCCAGCTATGTGTTTGTTTTCCTTGGTAGGTGCACAAAGGCTGGGCTGGTTTGGCCTTGAAGACGTGAAAGCCAAGATGTCCTTTTTTCAAATGTTTGCAACTAATAGTCAGGATGAGACAGTAGCTAGATTTTAGCCACTGAGTCTTCTGAAGAGGCTTTATGAAGTCTTGTATTGGCAAGGGTGGACAATGGAATCAAAAAGCACTGTTTGTTGCATTTCTGCTGGTACTCATCACTATATTAAGGTTGCAAAATTTTTCCATGTTAGATCTGTGTTTCTGGGAGCATGACTGTTATGAAAATGTGATTTTTCATTACATATGTTAGTCTCCAACTGACATAAAATATTTTGTGTGTTTAAAATACTGCCTAAAGATTCTTCAAGAACATATGATTAATTAACAGATAAGTATGAAACAGAACTGTATTTTTTAAACCAGGTTCTTACTTAATCCTGTGATGAAATCAATAACTGGGGGAAGCATTCAAATGACATTTAAAAAGCAGAATGATATGATCAAATGAAATTTGCACTGCACATGATTTCAGTGTAGGTAGAAACGAGTATGGTGTCAGAGTACTAGTGCTGATATGTAAATAATTCTCCCTGAGAATATATGTTTTATTAAGCTTGGAAAATAAAAATAAGTGGACAGAGGTAATTAAACTGCTCTCTTAAAATAACAACAGACCCAAACTCCTATTTTTCTCTTTAGCCAAGTAAACTGACAAAAATCTGCAAAAGATGTGGAGAAAGAGTAAGGTCACAATAATTCTATCCCATACTGGAGTAGGTGAGAAGAAAAGGGAGATGACAAATGGGTACAAAACCCAAAAGAGCAAGAAATTGGGACAATCATAAACCTTACAGTACAAACTGTCACTGCATTATTAAATCCTGCTTTATTAATGCTAAAGTTCACTCAAGCTAAAAACCACTCTAACCTAAGAGATCATCACTGTTTAACAATTCACAACAGGCCAAACCAGCACTTTTAATTCCTCCCCTGACATGTCCAAATAAGACCACTCTTGAGTCAAGAATCAGAGGTCTACTGCAGCTGATGTCCTTTTATTTCCTTTTTTCTCCAAAAACTAGTTTGTCAGTCAGTCATCATCAAAGTTTGGTCTGTGAGCCCTTACTCTGTACCTTAACTTGAACTATGTCAGATCTTACTGTGCACCCCTGTACTGAGTACTCAGATAAACTACTGATTCAAAACTGTTAATACTGACTCTGATGGCAGTCCAGTAATCTTAATGGAAAACTGCATAGTTATGTGGGAACAGACCCCAGTAGGAACAGGAATGCCAGCCACAGGGCAGGATGTGTAATTCAGCAATATCCTCCACCTTTCCTCCTCAAAAGCTAAAACTAGATGCCTTTTCATCTCCTCTGTTCATATTCATATAGTAAGAGGTGGAAACAAAAAACAGTTCCACTTCATTTTGCTTTTACAGCTACTTTATTGTTCACAAACCAAACCCTCACTATCTGTAAGCAAGCTGTTCTTGGTTTGGTCTCCATCTACAAAGCCTAACATGGCACCACGAAACACTCCTTCCAACATTCCTTTTCTTCTCAACATTCCATTTTCTTCTCTTTACCCAACATGGAAGGGCTGGGAGGACCAGGATCCTCCTGGTCGGTACAGTACCACGAGCTTCTGCACTCTGAAAACATTGCCACTTCTTTCCGGCAAATGGACATGAAATCTAATCCAAAATGCTGAAGTCAGATTTCTGTTTCCTTCCTGTTTAAGGTTTCTCTTCCACATGGTAGAAAATTCCGCCAGTTCCACTAGCATGATAGCCCAGCTACAACCATCATTCCTCTCTTTTTTTTTTTTAATTTTATCCACACCTTAGTCAAACACTGTTTCTACTCTGATGTTTACTAAATAGGAACGAACCATGGCCACTTGCTATTTTTGCTTACTGTGTAGGACAGATTGACTTTACGGGTTTTGAAAGGTGCTAGAAGCTTTTGTGCAAGAAGACCTTATAATCCTATTTGCTGTCAAACACTTTTACTACAGTCTTGCTCAAATACAAAATATTACACTCAAATGTCAGAGTGTAGAGACCACTAGAGGATAGCAGAATGAGCAGAGCAGGCAATATACAATGTAGAAGGCTTTTTCCTGGCAACTTAAAATCTGTGTTCACACAATACATACAACTGGCAGAAAAAGGAAGAACAGGTAGTTTAAAGAGTGAAAGACTTCTGGCCAAAGTGGTAATGACGGAGACGAGTATGCATGCATTAGTAATCGGTGACTCTGTAGCAGAACAGGTGGTGTAATTCAATGTGTTACGAGCAAAAAGCACAAAATCTTACAGACATTGTACTAGTGAATACATTTGTTTGCATATAATTGTGATTTAAAACATTTTACATCTTTTGTGGCCTGAAAATGTCTCTTAAAATAATTAGATAGGACAGAACTGGATAATTACTCCAGTCACTGGCTGCAAGATTTGATTCATGCTATGAGCCTTACAAACAACAAGTGTGTCACCAGTCATAATTTTGCAAGTTGGTGGGTATAGTTTTGTCTAATTTTAATGTTCTAAACTAAGGCATGGTCACTGCTCAACACCACAGAGCTCTTCTGCTTAAATTTACCTGTTGTTCAATCTTATTACAGATTTGCAGGGTAACTGATTTTGAAAAATGTGCTCATCGTTAGGCACACTGAGAATTATCAGACCTCACAGCCCCCAAACCATCTAACTTTATGCAAACAAAGTGCAAGTAGGAGGCAGTCCTGGAGTTTGAATTTCAGCCTTGCCAGTCTTGGGTTGGAGCACACAGAGGAGTGTCATTTAGCTATTGATCCTTCCCAAAATGCTGAGCTGGAAACATATACTCCACCAATACAGAGAAGGTGAGACTGTATCTTCAAGTGTGACAGAACACAGAAGATCATATTATGTCTAATCTGTAGATTTCCTGTACATTAATAAGACCTATCAGATGAAGAAAGGCTGTTGCACCATGACATTTCTGATGTGGGCATTATATATGATCTTCCCAGAAGACTCAATTTAAAAAAAAAAAAAAAAAAAAGACTGAATTAAGCCCAGTATAAAGATGAGAACTTTTAAAGTGTGCATGGACTTTAGGAGCAAGCTAGAACCATTTCTAGCAAAACATGGCAAGGACGTATCATTTTAAACTATACTGTACAGTAATGACACCAACATGTGAGAAATTACAGCATATAGAAGACCTCTGTGTACTAGCATATAGTATAAATCACCACTACCACTCACATAAACACAAAAATGTACCTTTGTGTCTTGCTGTTAATACTGCAGTGACACCATGGATGTTGTTTTACACTAGAATCCACATGGTTAAAAAACAGGACAAACAAAGCAAGCAATGTGGGTTTTTTAGCTTGAACTGCAACTTCTTACATCTCTGAACTTATATACATAGAATTTGAATTTAAGACTAACAGAACATCAAAAACTAACATTATCCAGTGTTTTTATCTGGGAGACAAAATTATCACCAGTTCAACAGCATATTAATAGGAGGACTTAAAAAAATAATAATCTATTATTTAAACAAACACGGCTCAAATAAAATGTTAGCTTAAAAATTAATTGACCAAAATTATCCATACACCTTTTTTTTTTTTTAAATAGTAGTGGTATAGGAATAGAAACTTATGCTTCATATATGATACCCAAATCCACACATTTGATTTTCTTTTAATGAAAAATCAACTCTGTTTCTGGTGTTTTACTGACACTGTGAAAATGCTTTAATAAAAAAAAAAAAAAAAAAAAAAAAAACACATGTAAATACAATCCATTGGGACATCTCTTTCACAAAAAAAAGACTGAGAGAGCTGGGACTACTCAGCATAGAGAAAAGAAGGCTCAGGGGAATCTTATTAATGTATGTAAATGCCTGAAGGGAGGGAGCAAAGAGGAGGGAGCCAGGCTCTTTTCAGTGATGCCCAGTGACAGGACCAGAGGCAATGGTTCCCTCTGAACATCAGGAAACATTTTTTTTACTCTGGGGGTGACTGAGCACTGGCAGAGGTTACCCAGAGAGGTTGTGGAGTCTCCATACTTGGAGATATTCAAAAGCCGGCTGGACATGGTCCTGGGCAACCAATCTAGGTGGCCCTGCTTGAGCAGGGAGGCTTGGACCAAATGACTTCCATACGTCCCTGCCAAACTCAGCTATTCTGTGATTCTGTGATTCTATGAGCATAACAGAAACAATAGAAAAGAAAAAGTGAATTTTTCAGATAAATACAAGGAAAGTAAACAAGATTCCCTTTTGTCATTGTGGTTATTTTTCACAAAAGATTAGTGCCAGATATCCTGCATTGCTTTAAAAATATTTACCAAGGTGTACTGCAAGAAGAAAGATAGATGCTAAAAGATACAGGAAACCTTGTGACAAACATAGGACCTGCAGAGATTTTATCTTTTTTTCCAGGTCACATAGCGCTGAGATTTACTGGAGGCAGGTGTTACAAAAACAACAACAAAAACCAAACAACAAAAACCCCACACATAGATAATGAATATTGGTGAAGCTTAGAGAGCAGGAGTAGAAGAACCTTTTTTAAAAGACAGAATTTTAAAGGAGGAGCCACCAGAACCATTTAAGGATTAACAGAGAATTGCCAGTCTCAGCTGTACATTTATATTCTATATTGGAAGTAATATCCTGGATTTTCTAGGACTGATACTTTTGACATTTGATTATAGACAATTAAAGGATGTTAAAGAGTGTCCTGAATAGCAAGATGAGCTGAATTTGAAGCTTATGCCTAAAGAAAAGAGCAATCTCACTATTTAGGGGCTAGGTTTACAGAGGAACTTCAGTGCCTAATGAGACTCAGGAAAACAATTGTTCAATAAGATCAACTGGACTGAAGCTCTGCATCCTCTCTTTAAACTCCCATAACATGAATAGCTGTGTTTAGGAATCTAGTAAAACTGAGGGTTTTAATTTAACTTACAGGTATATTTTTGGAGGAAAACCAAAACCTTTGCATCTGGCCTAGCTGACAGCTAGTGAGCTCTGCCAGTTTCGGTGAAATTTTTAAACTTTTAAAAGAGGTGCTATGGAAAACGCACAAACAAATCATCAAAGTAAGCCCTGCAGGCAGTTTCTGTAACCTCTTATTTTACATTTCCATCCTGCTTCTTAACATTCACATGGGTCGTGAATCACAGAGGAGCTGACTATATGGGCAATATTTACCTACACACATCCTGATGATCCCTTTTCCTAAGAATCTCCAGAAATTCCAGACCTTTAACATAAAAGTGAGGTTAGAGGAGCAGGAATATTGTAGACCTCTGATATGCACTGCCAACAGTACTTCTGGACAGAACTCAGGCTGTTGAAACCTACCCAGAACCATTAGATGTGATGTAAGGTTGTCGTCCTACTTCCTACTGAAAGAATTTCAGGCCTTATCCTGTCCAATTATTTTCAACTCCTATCCTGCCCATGCTTGGTTCATCTCCTAAAATGTGTACCCATCTAATGCACTTCTTCGGTGTTCTCCAGCACCCTTCTTTTCTTCTCTGAGTTAACCGAGACACTCAGGTTCATCAACAGGAAGACCTTCGAACCTCACAGGACCCTCACAACATTGGAAGTGCTCCTTCATCTTTTTCTTTTCTTTCAAAAAAAATGTAAGCCATCCATCCAACCTATTTCTACTTGAAGACAGGGATACAGTTGGTGACTTAGTATAATTTTGTTGTATCTATGTCTTTCATTTGTGAACTCCAAAACTAAAAGAGCAAAGCTAGTAAGACAAGATAGCACATTTTAGTAAGTTCACTGCCTTTAGAAAATAAATTCCCTAGAAAGTAAATGCTAATAAAAATATAAAATAAAAGCCTATTTGTAGCATAGTGTTGGAAGGGTTGAGCTGCTGAAATGAGCAGCACTTGATGGAAAGGATCACTTGTATTCCTCTCAGTTCCCAGTCCCCCAAAGCACCTCACAAAAGGAGAAAGAAAGAAAGAATGAAGACAGGAACTGAATGCTAGTGACTTTGCTAGTGAGAGCTTAGCCAATTTGTATATAGAGAAGTGGCAAATTATTTTAACCAAAAAGGAGGAGCCTTTCATGACCATTTTGTGGAAATCTTCTGGAACATGAACATAAGTAGCTACTCTTTAAGGCGGTCACAAAGTCCACAAACAGTATTTGAATATCAAATCTGTGATTCTCATAAAATCATAAACTGCAAACAATGTTTTCTAAGCAGAAATCTGTAAGTAATAACTGCATCACAGCAGTTATACTCAGAAATATATCTTGCAACTCCGTACATTAAATTCTGAAATGATAAGAAAAATCATTGTGGCTATCAAGGTAATACTGTCATACAACAAGAAGTGCTTGTTGTATGACAAAACAGAGCTCTTTTCCCCAGTTTGGCAGCCATCTTTGGGTTCAGCTGGTACAGGTAAAAGCCATGTCAGTAGCTACAACAAAAAAATTTTAGGTTGTATTTCCTTACTGTGGCTTATAGTCTTAACTAGCGGATCCTGCCAGAAGAAAAACCAATTCATTTTCAGTGACACAAAGCAAAAAACTTCCTTTCTTTCCTTTGTAGCAAAATTTCTGCTACATGAAGCACTATCCGCTGATAGAAGATCTTGATTCTTCTTTCACCTCTACATGAACAGATGTCTGAGCACAGCAAGCTCAAGGTACATGGGAAAAGTAGCCAGATATCTATTTCAGCTGAGGAAAGAAAGAACAGCTCTACTAGAATATAAGCCTATTTTCACCTCTTCCCTGATGTTGCTGGTGAATGCAAATGGATTGAGAGGGGAGGAAGTAATAGCCACTGGAGAAGAAGAAGGGAAAGGTATTTTTTAGGGGGAGCAAATGACTCCTTCCAATTGCAACAGGAACAAAAAATACCCCTGTGCATCTTAACTCTACCCCTTCCTTTTTCTTCCTGTACAGCAGAGCTTGGCTTTGGCCTTGTCCCCTGTACTCTTAATAGCTTTTATCAACTACTCGTAGTAGTACTCTACTTAGTAGTAGAGTATCAATACTCTTAGTAGCTGACAAAAGAGAATAGTAAGCAGCAGCTACCCTGGGGCAGGTGAGAAGGATAGTTCTGGTGTTTGTTGTGGCTGAGCAATGAGAAAGGCTGAGTCCTGGTGGGGAGAAGGTTGAGGCGGCCAAGTGTAGAAGTGTTGTACACCAAGAATGAGCAGAAAAGTGAAGGAGATACTAGGGGAAAGAAATGGCAGGTGGCCTAAGTTTTCAAGGGAGCTGTTGCCACTTTACCTAGAGCTTCCTAATGCTTCCCACAGCCACCAGAACATTGATTTTGTCCCCAGCTCTGCTCCCTTCTGTGACCCACCCCAGCCTCCTTAGATACAAGGGCCTTCTAAGAATTGCAAAGCAGGAGCCAGAAGTCAGTTGGGTGCCACTGGAGATTTTGCTGGTCGTGGGGCACAGTTTATAATGATAAGGAACAGAGAAAGGTGAAGGTGCATAAAGCACACCTCAGCTTCCAGTGAGCAGAGGCAGAAGCTGGCCAGCAAAGAGAACCCTGGACAGGCCCCAGAAGAGGGCTTATCTTTAAGCCATGTACACAAACCACAACCACACTGCCAAGTGGGCAGCAGGAGTTGAACAGGAGCTCAGGCAGCTGTTGTCTGGTGCCTGAGCCGAGCTAACAAGCTTTACTCACACTTGGACTTACTCACTTGTGGAAATCATGTCAGCGCAGAGTTAAAATGTGGACAACTTGCATTGTAGCCAGACAAGGGCTATGCTACGTGAATCAGACACTGCGGGTGCTTTGTTGCTCTCTTAGAGGGAAGATGTGGGATTCCCACTGTCAGTTATCCTCAGCAACACCAGCATGACAACAGGAGAACATCTCTGGAGAATAGAGTGGATGTCAAGGAACGATGTTGCCAGATTTTTAATTGACAACCAGGAGCTAATCTCTGTGACTAGACTAGGTAACGTAAATGGCTGTAGAATAGCATTATGAAAGCAGGAGGAAAATACTGTTGCCCTCAGAAACCGGAGTGAAGAAGTTATAATTAGTGCCCGTGAAGGTTTCCAGCAAACACTCTGAGTCCTCACATTCAAAGATTCAAAGATGGGTGATGGCTGGTCTGAACAAAGGGAAAATTGTGCTGGGAAATCTCAAAAGGATATAAAACAGCTCCTCAGTTCATCGTGTAATTTCTCCCATGCAATTGATGGCAATATTATGACAATAATTGCACGTCTGTTTGACAACCATACACTGCCAGTCTTTTTAATGGACCTCTGTGTTTTCAAAATATCCCAAAATGACACAGTTTTTAATGAGCTACACAGCTGCAGGCTGGTTACTAATTTACGATAGAAAGAGTGCTATCACACTCTTCTTGCCTCTTGGTAGTATTGTAACATGAGTTTGAGGTAAGCACTTCAAAATAACAATCATTCCAAAATATTTTCAACTGAGATCTGTTGTTTTTTGTCCCGTCAAATCTTGATTTCTACTTATTTTCAGTTTTACTGGAAAACAAGCAGAATTACAGTTATGAATAAGGATTTTAGTTTTCATTTCAGGTCTGATATGTACCTTTACAGATAGCATAAAAAATATGCAGGAATCCAATGTTATTAAAAGAGAGAATTTGTTGTTATTAAAGACATTAATTTCAAAGGTACGGTTGTCTAATTCTTCCTTATTTTGATACTTGTGGGAAATATGAATTTAATAAAAACCATGAAAACCCTAAATGCTGCTTGTATTCAAATTACTCATAAGATCAAAATGGTTCTAATTATCCCAGTCATGTTAAGACCTGTCTCAAGAGAAGAGGGTGTAAAATACTCCTGCACTTTCAGAACTTCAGTTGTCTGATCCATTTCTTTCACTACTGGAAAACTATAAAAGCAATTTTAGGAAACTAGGGGATAGTAAATTATCGTAAGCCTTCTCCAGCTGTTTTGAAGAGGAATGATGATATACTCTATCAGAGCACAAATCCCAGGAATTCTGACCCTAGGACTGTTGCCTGTTTTTAATTTTTAAAATTGAAAACCAAAACCAAAATTCCTTCTAGATGCAGAATTCTTTCAATGCACTGCTAAAAATTAACCATTAATATGTAGAGCTTGTGGCTGCACTACAACAAAAATTAAAATCTAGCACTTGATGCACAACAACATTTTTAATCCTCATTAATACATGTAGAACTCCAGAAGAAGTCCTGGCACAGTTTTTCCTGGAGCTGTATTTAAGACATACACAAAAATAAACCTCATTCTCCTAATGCTCCAGCTATTAAACACTTTACCAGGCATAGGAGACTGAATACCATATAAACAATTTTCAGACATTTCATAGTTTCAGCTATAATATATTCCAGTGTATTAAGCATTCTTATGCTAAAGGTGATTGGTATCTGCCAGGAAGGCTATCCTTGATCGATGGGCAACTGCGAACTTCTCTAAAACCAAATGGCATGTTGGCTAACTGGAAGAAGTAATTAAGCCTTCTTTGTAAAAGAGGGGAGCTGGAACAAAAGAATCCATTGTTCAGTGACTGGACCACAGTGACAGGAAGGCCTGAACAAATGCTAATTAACCCAGAGAAAATAGAGGCTTCATTGGTTCACTGGTTGAGTGAGGTGAATTTTAGAGTCTGACAAAACCAGAAAGCTCATGTCCTCCTCAGCTATGAGCTGGTCTGGATTAACTGTTTACCGTTCCTCCTCACAGCTCTGGGCCATGTCCATGCACTCTGAGGTTATTGCTCTCTATTCTCCTGTATAAATATTTTTCTGAATGCCCTTTAGCCCAAATTCATTCTACTGAGCTGGGTTAAGGAGGAATCAAACCAATTTTCTGGAGAATGCTTTGATGAACAGCAGAGGGTAATAATTAGTTAACCCAGGTCAGCAGCAGCCAAGTAAATTTGACTTCATGCAAGTATTGACAGAAAACCAGAGATTTACCAGCAGCTGAGGGAAGTATAGGCAGAGATCCTGTGATACCGGACAGACTGAAAAACAAGTTTGGACTTCTTACCAAGGAGACTGTTTCAGGGAGCCGAAACTGTTTCAGAGAGCCAATACTGTGTGTTCCCTATGAAAACAGAAATGAAAGAAATTTATCTGGCTGCCATCCTCAACTTCTCTTCTTAAGAAAGCAACCTAGCAAGGTCCTCCCCGGTTCCCCTCAATTGCCTAGTTACTCTACCTAACAGGCAACAACAAAGTTAAACTTCAGCTAGAGAAGCTCTCATTTTATTCCTGTGTATTACGTTTTGGCTTCTTGAAGTGCATAATTCACATTCTTTATGTGGGCTCACCTTTAAAAAGGCTTTAAAATACCTGTACTTAAATATTTGGTAGGACATTTGCCTAATGGTTTCAAAAAAAAAAGCGTGCCTGAAAGTATTTTACAAGCTTTTACTGATAACATAGAGATTAAACACCTTGTCCTACTTTGAATTATAGCCATCTCTAAAGTAAACATAGCAAATGTTAACAGCCCACAATGGCTTGGAACAGGAAGTTAAAAAATATCTACTAAGAATTGCAAAAGGGAACACACCAGCAGAAATGTTACTAAAACACATAGCCTATTTTTTTTCTGAGGATATTTAACATTGCCAGCTTGTAAATCAATAGAAGGGGGAAGGAAGCTAAGTAGTTCAAAAAAGGCACTTAATTGGTATGGATTTCAAAATGCATCTTATAGAAGTAGGCATATACATTTTCTATCTTTGGAAGGGACTATAAAAAAGAAACAAGAAGAATATCAAAAAGGCTGCTTAAAAATCTGATTAATGAAAAAAAAGAGAAAGCACTGTAATTTGGAGAAATGAATGACTATTACACTTCATTGGTCCACTTTTGCAAAATACAAGCATTAAAAGAAACTCTTAAGATGTGTAACTCTTTAAAAACTAACTGAAGATTCTGAAATTTACTTATCACTAAAGTTCACTGTTAAAGAGCTGAGCCCGTAAATACTTACTATTTCATTGCTGATAGTTATGCCGAGCATTGTTTCAGAGTTGATAAAACAAGAACTACTTCAACAGAAGAATTTTATCTGTAAGTGATACATATTTGGAAAATGTTTTTCACAGTTTCATTTGCCTCTTGTTTTCTTCAACGAATGTAAAATTCCAAGATGAAGGCGGAATACTCCAAAAGAATTGAGTGGATTTATTCTTGTCAATATTTTTAACATATACTTCATCACAAAAATGTTGCATCCTAGTAATTTTAACTCAGTATTTTTAGTTTAGCAGCAGCCTTTTATGAATGGCCTTGTAATACCATACATTACAGCACAGGCATTCAGATAAATATAAATGGAAATTCCTTTTAGTTAAATTGATACCGCAATTTTAGCAATCATGCCTTCTCATTTGCCTCTGGGGCTTGTCCATTCCAGTCTAAAGATCTCTGTATTCTTATTTTAGTTTGGACTCCTCTACTCCAAATTAGCATGTGTCCTTTGAACCTAAGAATACGGTAGCTTTTCATCCCAAATGTGACTATCTCAGCAGAGGCTGGAGTGATTTATGAAAGGCCAGATCTCTCTCTTTCACTGAGGTCAATGTCAGAAATCTGATTGACCTCAGTAGAAGGTCAGTAGAAAAATGCCATAGATTTTGAGATCCGAAGGGATTGTCCTCATGCAGCTAGTCTTGCTGTTCACCAACAACTCCTGCATAGAGTGCACAGGCGTATGGAGATAGATAGCAAATACTTTAAAATAATGGTAATACAATGGCCAGTTAAAAGGTAGCTCCATCTTTTAAATGACACACCTGTTAAAAGTATCTATTATCACTAAATTAGCAAGCAAAGGCATTCCAGGATGTAGTATCAAAAGCTTCAAGCAGAATAAAGTAAGTAAAAGTCTCAAAAGATACTTCAGGCATGCTTAAGAACATGATCCTAAATTCTTTGTAAACAAGAGGTCACCTACAGGCAGCTAAATGACAGGCACACCTATGGCCTGTGACTGTTTTATCTTCCTTTTATTTAAAATCAATGTGACTTCCAAAATTGTTTTGAACAGAGAAACCCCATCAGTAACCATAAGTTTCAATAAGTTATCGAGCAAGTTGAACAGCCTAGATCAGTGACCCTTCTTCTCATCGTTATTTACTGAACATAAATTCCAAATCAACTTAAATTTGGAGATAGTAGTAAGCACTTCATACCTGACCCTTAATGGTGAAATAAGTATCAGAAGAAAATCCAGTATGATTTTCCTCCATTTTAGTAACCTCTCTTATTCAACATCAGTAGTCGTATATGCAGGTACAGATGAGGTACAGGCAAGAGACAGAAATCCTGCAAAACCTAGGTAACTGTTAATGATGCAAAAATACTGAGAAAAAAAGTCAAAGCAACACTACCATATCAACCAGGGAAAAGAAAGGAAAAAAATATTAGTAAAAAAAAGTTGCTACTGGCTGGCAACTACAACTGCCTTTGCAGCATGCAGTTTTAAAAACAATCACTACTTTGGCAACAAAACACATATCACTAGTGGTGATACTGACTTTAGTGCACATCTTGAGCAATTCTTTTTGGTTTAGTTAATTTGGAGGCTCCAAAGACTTTAAAAGATAGACAACTAATATCACTCCTTTCCACATCTTTTTGACAAGAGGGAGGTCAAAAGGGTCTTAAGGTCTTAACACCATTCAGAGCTCAGCCTTTTGACTGTAGTTGCACTATTAAAACCCTTAGTGAACCGCCCTGATAGTCATGGTACTGTACTGGATCCACATGTTCTCAGCTGACTAGGGTCAAGAAAGATGTAGCTACTAAGAATATTATGTTTTTTCTTTTGATGACCCTACAATCCACTCACCTTGCTCTTGAAAAGGCTGCTCAGTAACCTGCACTAGCACCATGAGCACTCCACATTATGTCTCCCCTGCTGAATTTTATAATTTACATACAGATTTCATCCAGGGATTCATTTACACTTATAAATACCTCACAGCAGTATTAAATATCCTTGATTGTCCCTTTCTTACAAGTTTCTGTATCTCTAATTTATTCTGACACCCTTTTGGATTTAATTTGCATTTTTTTCAGAGCTCCTCCTCTCTATGGTTGAATCATGTTATATGAGGAAAGAGGAAGGAGAGGGTAAAATATCTATCAGTGCAGGCTAATTGTAGTTCAGTAAAGAAGGGTCAAATTTTGACAAGATTTTATCCTCAAAAATGTCTGAAAATTAAATATTCTGTTTCAGTGTTTTCAAAATGAAAGATCTTGATTTTGTCTGTTTAGTACCTCCACTCGAAAAGACAAAATTAGGCTGCAGAAAGATGTGAAAAATGCTATCCCTTCATAAAGTGTGGAATTAGGAAGGGAAGTAGTATTTGTAACATTCATTAGAGTGTGTCAAGAATTATGATTTATTCAATACTCTCATCTTGCTTTTGAATGTTTAGCATCGACTTCTTTCTATGCCAGACTTCCCAGAACAAGCACCACTGCATCTGTGGCAGAAAATAGCAAAAAGCTTCAAGAAAAACTTTACAGGAAATCACTGAGAAAAAAAACCCAACAACCCAATAGATAAAAGATGTTAAAGGCAGTCACTACTTCATTCAATTCCACTCCTTAAGTAACTACACAAAAAGATACTTTTCTTAGAACTGAAATCAGTTACCAACAAGATTTCGGCAACAAGCCTATACATATCTGCACAGTTTGTCTACAACAAATTTTACAGCCATCAAGACAACCATAGGAACATATTTCTACAGATATGTCAGTTTACTCAGAAATACCCCAGTAAATTGTAATGAAACCTTCTGTATCTGAATTCCTTGCAACGTATTACCTCAACTACTGCTTATTCATGATCTGGGATGAATTATATGCTCTCTTTGCATGAATGTGACAACCAAGACAATATTGAAATGTCCCTAACAAAGAACATATTTTCAGCATTAATTGTAGAATATTCATACTTCTATAATGGAAAAAATCTTTCAGGACTACACAAGAAAAAAATGAACTGTCAGTCTTCCAACAATCATAAACAATAGAGATAGACTCAATAGATAGATACAAACAGATAGTCTCATGCCATGAGCAACAGCAATCCCACCATGTTTATTTGTAATTTGTTTGTATAAAACTCAGTCAGGTCTACCTAAGCATGAAGTTATTGAAATAAACAGCAAAATGATCCTGGAAGATTTATCATACAAGAAAACAAGGTCACAAACTTTTGCTTTTCGTATCCTTGTCAGGATATCTTGGAGGACAGATTTCTTTTCTAGAATGCAAGTTTAAGCATGTCAAATACTAGCAATACTCTATGGACAGATTGAAATCTTTCTAATTATGGAAGAGATGTTAAAAATTTCAGCACAAAGAATGTTTTTGCATATTGGATTTTAGCTATCTTCTCTGTCACTGTCACCTAATTTAAAGGTTCTTCCTTTTTTTACTTTGCAAAGTAAAAAAAAAAAAATATCTTTTATTTAAATAAAAAAGTGTGTTTTTTTTTTTTAAAGACTTCAGAGGAGAGCTGTCTGATCGAAGATCAGCATGGTGCCACTCTCTCCACAGGGAAGGTTGCCTGTATGAACCTTGGCTTGCCTCTTCCTTGCTTTCTTCTTTCCTTAGGGTTCAGATCAACTAGTTTTTGGAAAGAGGATAGAAACAGAGAGCAAGCCAATTTATTGCTACAAAGCCAGTAGTACACTCACCAGTTCCAATAACTAGATTTTTTGTTTTGTTTTGTTCTTTGGTGGTTTTGTTTGATTTTGTCCAAGACTTTACAGGGATGAGGGGAGTGTTGGTGCATCTTTTTAGTTTCAACTAGGCAATGTTGTAAGAAGTGTTGGTTTTGAAAGCTGTATCCACAGCTGGCTAGGAAACAGTTCTTTTTTCTGTTTCTGAAAAAAAAAGATAGAGATACAGAAACCTTTGATAGCAACTGCCAAGAGAAAATAAAAACCTGATTTCAATCCAGTTTCTTAAAAAAATCCATATTTTTGCATTCTCCAGAAAAAAATCCAAAATTTTCATTTTAAGTCAAATAAAACACTTTCAACAAAATCAGAAGTTTATTTAGCCTTAATTTATTACATAGTAGTATGTTTTGAAGTACTTCTATGGGACATTTTGTTATTGTGGCAACTCCTTTCTGAACTTTTTTTTTTTTAAAAAAAGTGTGAATATTATCTTATTGAAATTGTACTTTCTTTCGTAAGTTCTTTCCCATTAGCCATTTCTAGGATAAGCAAAAGACATCAGTTAAAGGTGTATACTACTGCCTTCATACCGACAAAGAGGTGATTCTAGTTATCTTCTGTTGTTTGACCGTCAGCCACTGCTGTGAGCCACCTTGCCAGGCCAAGTGGTAGGCTTGCCCTCAGCCAGTGAGCATTCCTCCTTCAATTCTGCCACAGCCAAGAAAAGCAATGGAAGAACTCTTTCTTTTGTCAGATCCAACATCAACATGAAGTAAAATAATGCTTTTCATGTCTGTTACTAAAATACACCAAAAAAATTTATACTGAACCTTTTACATATGATCTCTGATAAGACTTAGGAACACGTCAAAGATAACATCAGCAAGATGCAGTAGCCTCCCCACAGCTACCAAAGTGAATGGTAGAAATATTCACCTTACAGATGACATTTCAGTGACAGCTTTCAGAAGACTTTGCTATTTCTTTGTTTTCTTTGACGCTTGGCTCATTAGGGTGGTCACCATTCCTTGCTGGCTCCAACCAGCAGGAGAGGAAGTGATTCTCTTATTTCCGACAAATGGACCTGTGTCCTCAGCTAACTTAGCCTGACTAGCTTAGAAGGACCCCTGAACATTTTACCTAATACCTAGTAACAAGAAAAAAACTACATGACAAATGCTACTCAGAAGCCTAAGGACTTTTAGTTGTTTTATTTTCAGAAAAAAGCACTCCATAGGAAAAACACATTAGTCTAGGTAAAATAAGCACCAACTTCCACTTAAGTGAAAAGCAGAGATTTGCTAGGTATAAACCAGTTAGTCTGTCTGCATTCTTGTACTTTCCATCTCAATGGAAATGAGACATCTCATTGTCAAACTACATTAACAGATTTTGCTCATGAAAATACACAAGGTTACTGGTGAGTTCTTTTACCCCTATGGTCTATAGATGTTTTTACTGAAATGGCTGAACTTGCAAATTTATCGCAGATTCTGGGATAGCTGCTGCTTCCTCTAGAAGTTCAATCTGAATTCAGATTCTCTGGAGAAAATTCTGGCTTCTGGTAGCCAAACACAAAGAGCATGCCAAGCATGATGCAGAGCTAAGCCATGAAGGATAAAGTTTTTCATTAAAAACTGTGGCTGAAATATCCTGTCCAACTTCTGGATTAAGGTCTGAGGGCTGACAGCATTTGAACCACATCTTTTCAAGACTATGCAACAGACTTACAAACACTACAGCTGTCTCAGATTCCTTGGTTGAATCCCAAGGAGCAATAGCAGCCAATAGACATGACTCTCACCTCTTGGGCAAGTCTCAGTATCATCTCCTTACAAAAAAAAAAAAAGTAATAAAAGGGCACTGATAGAACTAGGAGTCTTCTCAGTTTCAGCTCCTCTTTCTTTCCCTTGGGAAATAAAACTAAAGAAGTTGTGTGTTACTTTAAGACAGTGCATTGCAAGCTCTAAGGAACACTTTAGCCCAAGAGTTTGAAACTAACAAAATAGAGGAAAAGGCTAGGATGATGAGGCAAATAACAGCTGACACTCTTAGCCTAGCTTGAATCTCTCTCACATATGGTAATTTGGCATCAGTGATGCCACATTCGATTGCCAGGTGAAGGGAGAATTAAACAGTCATGGCAGTATCTCTCAAGTAACAATCAAAAAGAGGTAGGAAAGCAAAAGCTGGCTGAGAGAAAAAGTAGATCAGTCAGAGAGATGAAAAATAAGATAAGCAAATGGAGAAAAATGAAGGAAATAATACAGTGCATAAAGCTGGGGTAAAGCAGGGAAGGGAAATAATATGGAAGGACAGAAACAGAACAAAGAACTTAAGACAATGAAAAAGAACACATATTTAAGAAATAAACCTAAAGGACAAGGAAGATAAAACAAGAAACAAAAAAAAAATAAAGAGAAAAATAATTTAAAATTCAAAGATTGTGTAATATTGAAATATCAAAATGTTGTGTTAGACATAAACCAATAATGAACAGCTCCACATTTGTGGTGATGACCACCTACTTGAATATATGTATCTCCCTGGAGTATGACCAAATCAAAACCAACTAAATTACTCTTGTGCTTTGTGTTTAGGAGTCAGAAATATAAAAATAACTTTAGAAATTAAACCTTTTAAAGCTCTTTCTTCATAAAATCTGATAGGCAACTGAACTACAGTGGATAAATATGTTAACAGGAAGAAAACACAGGGAACTAGGAAGCTTTTGAATCTGAAAAATCAAAAGCAGGATTAATTTAAATAGGAAGTTAGTTGTATATAGTTGTACATTTTCACAGCCACAATTATTAAAAAAGACTAATGAGAAAAACATGTCCAATTTAACCCTTTATGTCTTTCTAAGAAAAAAAAAACTCTGGTCAGCCACAGATCAATGCAGGAGCAACTCAGTGTAAATAATTAAATGATCTTCCCATGCAGACATCAGTTCCTTTTGGTCATGAACAACAGCATGTAATCTATTAATAAGTTTTAGCACTTAAATATTTTTTCTTTATATAGGTAAGGACATAGGTCTTCAGGCCATACACAAGGACAATGGCCAATTATGTATAGGAACTATTTTAATGATTTTTTGAATTATGGACAGCCATTGATCCAATATTCAGAATAAATGTTTATCCTTGAAACTTACACAGAAATGTGCAAGTTTACACATATGTACTGTAAGTATACTTGTATCAATACAGAATTTCTCAGTCACATTGCTTGCAACATGCCAATCCAAACCATGAAGAAATAATTTTTTTAAAAAAATCATATGCATTAGATATTAGATCTATCAATTGAGTAAGATTATTCTTCACATTTTTAATAATGAGATAAGTTGCCACCAGTTTACTCCTTTGGAGCTACAACCTTAAGTCCACACCTTCAGCTTCCTTTTGCACATATATATTTCTGCCAAGGCCTCAATCACCTCTGCAGGAATCCCTAAACTAAGAAATATTGTGTGGAACAACAAGTCAGATCAGGACTAATACTCTATTTCTACAGTACTTTCTAGTCTGCACTCTTGGGGGTCCAAGGATGACTGAAGAAGACCATGAGACATGACTAACAAAATGAAAGTTGCAGATGCTATACAGCAATCTATGTTTCTGATGTTCTCTTAGAAAAGATATTTTCTTTAAAAATAATCTTCCAAAATACCCAGTGGTCTACAAATCACGAGACAGAAAGCCACTGACTTGTCAGAGATATTTGTAACTTTGTTATCAGAAACATGAATGTGCTTTTCTAACATGGCCAGATTTTTTACATGCATCTGTCTGCATCTTAATTTTTTTCGCTGCAGGGTAAATCCCTCAATTTCACTCCTTCCACCCTGCCGTCTGAAACTCTCTTCCCAAGAGTACACCCAGTCCCTCCCACAGATGGAGTAACCACCATTCCCTCTAAACATCGCTCCTCACCTCTCTCTGCAGCCAAACCTTCACAAAAGAATTACTGTTAACATAGAAACTGCAAGGAATTTCAGACAAAGCCAGATTAGCCATATACATATCAGTAGTAGAAAATGTAGGAAATTGTGTTTCACTAACCTCCAGATACAAATATTTCTCCTGTCCATAGGTACATATAGATGTCTTTACTTTCATTCACCATGGGATGTTTATGACATAAGACTTATGACTAGAGGTGAGAAACTTTTTGACAGAGAAGAGGAAGAACATCCCAATATACTGATTTATAGGACCTGGGAAGAAAGCTTTGAGTTTTATTTGAAGAGGATCAAAGGCATTTTCCTGTGCAAAACAAAATAACTGTTGTCATTACAGGTCTAAAAATATGCAAGAATTCCATATGCCAGTCTATAGTTTTGATGATACATACTAGAAACATAGAATAAATTTTTTGCAAGAGGAGAAGGAACATGAGTACCATACCACATATGATTTCAGACTGTTAAGTTGTTTATATATATATACATTACTACAGTGAGTATATGCGAGAGGTAGACAGAGTTTTAGATTTTACCTCTGGACTTACCCCCTTTTCTAACCACTGGAAAGGGTCTGCCAAATTTTAATAGACAGAGGAGGGGCAGACAACCTATAGTCTGCCTGTATGCTGAGAGATTCCTGTCTTCTGAAGCATCTAATGCTGGTAGCTATCTAAAATAGGGCATTCGCATATATCTTGTCCAGTATGGCAACTCCTAAGCACAGAAATAGAAATAAATATTTTTAGATGTATGCAGTTTTAAGAGGAGAAGCAGCAAGTGGTTTAGCAGCCTATGGACCTGAGATTATTCACAGGCAGATTGGCTATATTTGAATGGAGAACAAGGAAGGATTAGGAAAAGCAAGACAAGAAAAAATGAATGGACTGTAAAGTGATACAGAGAGTTGATTATGCATATAAATAGTCTCCAGAACAGACAACCCTTTCAAAATTTTTCTGAGAACGAATTCACATTTTTCCAAAATAAAATGAGTGACTGCCGAGTTCATGCTTTTGATGTGTAGAAACATCCAAAACATGCTCCAGAACACAAAGTACTCTAATGAAAATAACAACATCACAATACTTTTCTTCAGTGTAATAATAAAAATAATCACTGTATGATTTAAATGCTAGAGAAGGTAAAAGCTGGAACAGACACAATTATTTCAGTGAAATGACTAACAGTGTCAGCTCTCAGAGTTCCTTAAAAAGTCCATCATGGGACTAGCAAATTGGATTCACAGAGATCTAAAGGGATGCAATGGCACGTTTTTATTTTCCTCAAGTAAAACCCTATGACATATTTCAGAAGGTTTCGATATAAAAGGAATTAATGACTCCTCTTTAATGAAAAGTATTGATTTCTCGAAGAGTACAGATTACAGGTGCAGAAACAGATTAATCAGGAATTTTGTCATGGCTGAAAAGTAGAATATATTTCAGGCAATATTCCCACTCTGTGGTTACATGGGAAGTCCTTGAAAAGGTGTAGTAACTACTTCAGATTACACAGGTATACCTCTTGGTTTTAGAGGGCTGATCTTTTAGATGCTCATCTCACTGGTAGACAGGGAGAATGAAAAGACCTAAAGGTTTGTAGTGCAGGGAAAATTAGTCATTGGAATATTTTAGGGTCTTAAACTTCATGGAAATATTAATTCAGAAAGCACAGTGCAGAGTTTTTAGCCCTTCCCAGTTGGGCCCAGTTTCTAATCTGGAAGTATGGATAAACCGGCAAGGAATAAGTGTTTTAACAAACTGTGATGCACTCAGGGTGTCTTAGATACCACTGCCATACATCAGGCCTACCTCTGGGTTCACTGCACTAGCAGAGATGGAGCCCAGAGCTCCTCATTCAGAAAGCACAGCTAGCTAACATCCATTAACTGTTGGATTTCTTTAATGGCCTAGGACATGTCAGTAGGTCATGCTAACCCCATCCACTGGTCAGATTATATGCCAGTTCATTAATTGCTGTGGAAGGAAAGATGTCATAAGGGTTGTTGGCATTATTTGGAGATTTTGTTTGGTTTGGTTTTTTTTTCACAGATATTTGTGTAAATAGGCTGGCAAACATGTATTGTGCCTCTTTGAAATTACTACAAGTTCATCTCTATAATTTATAGGATGTTACCACCATCTGATGAAATGTAACAGAGCCACCAGTTACTTTTACTTCTACCTGTATTGACCTCATTAATCTTCTTAATAGACCTATCTCTTTACACTGTTCTCAAAACTGAAAATGATGTGTACACTACATTTAATCACCTGTGTGGATCAGGGAGCAAATAAATAAACCAAACTTAGGAAAACTGCAGAAAAATCATGCATTGAAAACTGTAAAGAAAGAATTCCCAAAGCCTATTCTGTGACCAAAGAGGCAGGAAAACACAAGACATCACACAAGTGTCAGTTGTAGCTGGTTATAAAGAAAAAGTTGTGGAATCAGTGTTTAACATTAAAAATACCTTATTAGAAAAAATTCAGAAGGCCTTTGCAACATATACTAATTCTTGACAATTCAATATCTAATGTCAGAGCCAGTATTTTATTCATTAATAAAGAAATTGTAAAATTATCATATACTGCCTTCCATTGTTGAATTTGCAGAATAATAAACTTCTGCATCCTAAATGAAAGCACAGTGGTGTCAATAGACCTTGGCCCAGATATTTATAGAAAGTAAAAACAGACCCAGACTCAAATCATCCCCAGAAGGCAACTGTTTAAAATCCAAACCTGAACCTCTATTTTAAATAGATATAGCTACTGATAGGAGATTGAGAAAGTTGTGCAGAAGAGACTGGGGGAGGAGACACATGAAGAAGAAGAAAAAGCTATCAAGTTTCATACCAAATCTAAGTAATCATATGCCTGAATTAGTAACGATTGGTAAGCCCAGTAACATGCACATAGAACCTTAATAAAATTAATATTTTGTTTTCTCATTTGATATCCTGCGCCTCCTGAATCAGGAGCCAGCCTGCTGGGATGTCACTAAGAATTGCATAGCTGAGAAGGGACCCCAAATTTGCCAGTACCCTGAGGTGGGTCTGTCAGCACCTATTTCTCAGAGCAACTGTCCCCAGAGCCATGCTGTGCTTTGCAAGCTCTAGAGCCAGGCTACATCACAACATGGACAAGAATAAACTTCTTAAAACAGAGAAAGCTCAGAATGAGACAGATTATAAATAAAAATGTTTTATAAACAAGTCTCCCCCATCCACTGTGTCCTTGTAGTGGGATCCTTTGGCTCTAGGCCTGATCTTAGTTCAATAACTCAGTTGCTTTTTGGATGAGACTGAGATTTACACAGTCCCCTCTGGGTCTCTTCGGGGAAAAAAATCTCATGACCCCTGGGGCTTGGCTTTTTCTGCTCCCTGTTTTTCCCAGCTGTCTTCCACTGTCTGCTCTGCTGCAGGCTCCTGGTTCTTTGTTGCCTTTCACATGCTCTGCCTGCCCTACTTCATTCTCGGCAAAGGTGCCCCTCAGCTATGCATGATTGCTCCCTTTGGAGGGTCAGTCTCCCCTTTCCTCCAGAAGACTCCATGCAACCCAGCATGCAACTGCCAGGGCAAGAAACCCTCAGTCTCCCTCTCCAACAATTAACCACAGCCTCTGGTTAGAAACAGCATTCTTTAACAAAATAAAAAGCAAAGATGTAAAATGAACAGCATCCACCATAAACCTGATCGTGATCTTCCAGCACTTGAGTGGCCCCTTTGAATCTGTGCTACCTGTGCTGAAGTCCTGAGCACGTAACTTTATCCAGCGACAAAGACATTTGTCCTGCACTTTGTCCTCTTCATCTCCATCCTGTCTGCTACTGCATTTGGCAGATGCCACGGCTTTCATCATGCCCTCCCTCTAGCAGTGGTGTTCCTGTTGACCATGTATTTAACCTGCTGCCAGAGAGCTCAAGTGGGCCTCTTTGGACAACAGCAATTCAGCACATGAAATGCAACAAGAATGTCCTCACTGCAACTGCAAGACATAGCTCAAGATTATCACCCTAGCTGTTTGCTTTGGCAGCCATTTCTCAGTCTGATCTTTGCTACACATTTTAACTATGTGTTTGAACTTTGGTTCTCTTTTAGTTCAGCAAGAAGCACTAACTTTTCCTTAAGTTTTAATAGAAAGATATCAGAATAAGCATGCCTAAGTGCCCCTACTCTGATGATGCTCCCCCTTCAGAACGTCTCCAGAGCTGCTTTTCATTCACTGATTCATTTGCTTACTGATCTTACCTGTCAATACCTGTGCAGAAGCACATCAGGCCTCTGAAGAGCAGGTATTTAATTCACATTGACACTCAAGGTACTTTTCAGTCTCATGAAGTTGTTATCAAATAAAATAGTAAATGCTCACATTGTACGCAGAGGAAGCAGTGTTACAAATGCCGGGAAGACAAATGCATGGACTACAGTTTTTGCTCTGTCGTATTTGCTCAGCTGTCCAGCAATCTTTAAACATAGGCGCAATCGACAGAGTGTCTCCTGCAGCAAGCACCGAGAATCCCAAGCAGCCATTTTGGTCTCCTCTCTGAAGCTTTTACAGAAATGCTGCACACTTTTAATGAGAAAAAGACCAATTTCCACTACCAGGAGTTCAGTAATACTCTGTGTTCTGTACTCTCCTTTCTTCCTCACCATTGCATTGTATTTTGTTTGATTTTTTTAATGTCAAAAATGTAATTGTTGAAATAGCCTGCTTAAAAAAACATATTTTTGAAAAACAGTTAATCCTGATTATCTGCATGTGTTAGCTACTATCAAGTAAACTGTTAAGGCTATGCATCTCAGACCACATCTTTGTCAAAGTGCAGAATAATTCTCTGTCATAAATAAAAGGCAATGATGTAGTAATGTTCAGAAGACTAAAGCACACACAGGTTAAGATGGCTGCAATACCAGCCTTTGTTTAAGTACATCCAAGAAGGGAAATCAATATTCCTCAGGAGAGCATTTTGTTGGTACAGCTGCTGTTCCTAAGATTGGCTCATTTTCTCATTAATACAGCCTAATGGCAACCATAAGATTGAGAATGTGCAGACAGACATAATGAATTTATACTAAAAACACAACAAAGTAGAATTTCTAATTGTTTTGGCCTGATTGGGTACTTTATATCTTGAAAGGATCATGTTTATAAATTAGAGTTTAATGATATTTATGAATCACAAAATTAAGTCCTTCCTTGTAGCAATCATTAGCATGAAAGCAATCGCTGCTGCAGTTCGTCCTTTAAGAGCTTCAGCACAAAGAAACTGGCATGCTCAAAAGCAGTTTTGCATTTTAGAACAAATTGTCACTATTGCAAAGAAAATGTAAGGTTTTAGTTACACAAGCATTTTTGCTAGCATTAAAATAACTCTTTGAAGCCCATGTCTCTCAGAGGAAGATATGTGCATTGTGTCCTACCATTCTGTGAAAGGAAAAACCCCTTTGTATCAAACGTTATCAGACCTCCTCAGTCTCTCTCTAAGCATGCACGCTGCCCTGGATGACATTTGTCATTCAGCTGTTAGTTTCTCTGTCGGTGCTCTGGAAGCCTGAGAGATACAGGCAAGAAACATGAAAAAAGCTACTAGAAAAAAATGTTAAAGATGATGCCATAGGAAGCTTGAGTAGAAAAAATAAACAAAATTGAAGACAGAAATGACATCCAGGGAGCACAGAGCTGACAGCCTCAAAATGATTACTGATCAAACACAGGTTACAACCCTGAGAGAGAACCCTGGAGGTGAAATCTGACATCTCCCTCTGCAAAATGGCTCCGTCTTGAATTAGGGCAACATTTGTAATGAGGCCAGATGATTAATTACAATCTTGCAAAAAGAGTTAAGCAAGCATCAAGCAAGGAGTCTCCTTCTCTGGAGATACTCAAAACCCTCCTGGATGTGATCCTGTGCAACTTGCTCAAGGTCAACCTGCTTTGGCAGGGGGGTTGGACTAGGTGATCTCCAGAGGTCCCTTCCAACCCTGACCATTCTGTGATTCTGTGATATGTGCAAGCATAATGTGCAAGCTGTATATACATGGACCACAACCCTTCCTGCCCCACCCTTTCTTCATTAGCAGCATCTGAAGCACCCTGTGCTCTATGTGATGCAGCATGGGACACGGTCTGCCTCCAGCGGCCCCCAAGACCTCTTTGTCCTTACTCCCTGGGACTTCAATATCCTATAGCTTACACTAATAGGGGTAGTACATCAGTCTTTACTGCCATTTGTGCAAATCTGTTCAGTTGCTGTAGAATGGACAAATATTTCAGTAAAGATTTTAATTAAAGCACAAAATTGCACCTTAGTAAAAAGTCCCAAACTCTGCACCATGTGTATGCCTATCAATAATCAGACACAAGTATGAAGTCTGTGAAGTAACTGTCTCCACTCTGTTGACTAAGATGGTACATTCAGTGTCTGGTACTCCTCCATCAATTATTTGACTTTCATAACAATTTATTTAGTGAAACATTATTTCAAGGATTATCAGATTTTTTAGTTAGACAAGCCAAAGTAAGGATATCTGAGAGTGCACATGACTTGTGCAACCTAAATTAAGCTGCTTGGGCACATATACTACCTAATAGTCAGACTGTATTACAGCATGTGTTACTCTGAGGGTCACTCAGGTGTTCAACAGGCCTGCTTAGGTCTCAGAAAGCAAAATGTGTGCCGTTGTCAGCTAAATTTACAGGTGGAATTTAAACATCAAAATATCATTTCATATCACCTAACATTTCAGCATCCTGCCTCCAATGCACGGCTTCACAGCATTTTATACACGTGCACCCACTCCCCTATACAAGGAGGGAACTAAACTCTAAAGGGAAGCTACAGAAAGGCAGCACACTGAGGAGGCCTCGCATGGGAGATATTAAGGATGGATATGTTTATTACATCCTATTTATTTTTACAAAATAGACATTTTATTTTGAGCTGCAGAGAAGTATCTTTGAGGATCTCTGCGTTTCACAGCCTTGAGGCCCCTTTGCAACAGATGCCTAAGACCTTCCCTTTAAAATGGAAAGTGTAAAGTGATTGGGATGACTGAAAAAGGGTATTTCTTCCATGCACACGCTTCTCATATGGTAAGTTGATGCTCGGAGAATACACACTGAAGATACACAGTCAGCTTAAGTGCACTATCCTATGTAAAGAATTAGAAATTGATGTCTTAAATCATGCTTATGTGTACACACACACTCCTCCATTTTTTAGTTACTCCTGTACTAACAAAGCTACCAAAAGGCGGTTGTTTCTGCTGATGAGACAGGGCACACCCATACCAGAAAGCACCTTTGTCTAATATATAGATGATACTAGCTCTCTGTATGTTTATTGTGCACACCTCAGTATTCCTGTTTTTCTGGATGGCATTTATGTGGAAAGAAAATGGATTAATTATTGGTTTAAGCTGAACAATACTCAGGCTGTGCAAAAGCAGGAAACCAACAAACAAAAATACCCCAACATTAAACAACTGCTATTTGAGCATCTTATCACCCTAATAAAGGGGATCTGGACAGATGCTGTATTTTACTCTGTCTGTCGCGGCGCAGCAAGGAAGAGGATGCTGGGGACTCCAATTTGGACACAACTGGGCAGGTCCATGGTGATGAGCCAGGAAGCCAGTGCCAGGCTGGAGCTTGGCTTGGTGGGGCCCATGGCTGGGCAGGGCAGGGCTGTGGGGAGCTGGAGGCCAGCCCTGCTGTGGCATCGCTGGGGCAGGGGCTGATGGCCCTCAGGGGCTGAGATGGGGTCCTGGGCTGTGGGCAGGTGGGAGCAGCCCCAGAGAGTGGGTAGGGATGGTCAGAGCTGGTGGTGTCCTCAGGACTGTGACAGTAACTGTCTTTTGTGAGAATTCCTGAGAAGAGCTAAGAGATGTGCTTCTGCAAATAGGGTAAGAGCAGTCCTTGCATTCTGACAGCACTTAGGCACGTGGCTGAGGAGAGGCTGAGCTGCTGGGCAGTGACTCAGTCAAGCCATTCCTCCGTAAGCCTCACAAAGCCCAGCTTGCAGATCTCAGGTATTTCTGGGTTGGGGTGACTCCTAAGCAGATCCTGAGAAACACGCTATTTAGTCTGCTGGTGTCAAAGGAGCAGCTGGGGTCTTGCTCAGAGACCAGCATGCTCATGGGTGACCACTTCTGGATGCCTACCTGGAAGCCTCGAGGACCTGGTTCTCTCACTCATACCTGCAACCAGCACCAACAGAAGCTGTGATGCACACAAATTAAGTGCTAATATGATTCAAATTGCTCTGTAAAAACTGGGTCAATGATATTTTTCAGGTTGGCAGCTCAAATTAAAGGACACTTGGGGCTGAGTTTCAGTTGTCCATAGGTATTTAACGCTCCTTAAAATATCCGAGACCTGAATCACAAGTCCAGACAGGCATATGTTGGTTTTTTTTCCCTAATGCCTTAGATAGCCTTGGATTTCTTTAAGTGCCTGTGTTCAGGAAACAGAACCAAGCCCTTAATATCCTCTCTACTTTAGGAAGTTATCTGTAAAATGGAGATGACAAATTATTGCAAAAGTTTCTTATAAAAATTCATGTTTCTGAAGCTTTCAGATAATTCAGTGTTTAAGATAATAAATACTTACGAAGAATCTAATAATTTCTTCTTCAGTGCTTTAAAATAAATTTACCACAAAGTAGCACATTCAATGGAGAGAAAAATAAAATATTGAAGATCTTCTGCTTTATAGGTCATACTCTGCCCAGAGGAAGACTCATTGACCTATCCCATTTAATCTATGAAACTGGTGCACTTTTATTTGAAGTCAAGTTATACTTTTTATGTTTAAGATTTCACATTTCACATAGAATTTTGGTTAAGGGGTTTATTTTTCTGCCATAATGTGTCTTTTAACTTAAAAAGTGACATTATAAAATTTCAATTCACTTTAAACTGCTTCAAATAATGTGTTCAAAGGGCTGTAAAATAACTTTTTTTTTTCACTTCTGCTGAGTGGCAGGAAGCCATTCTTAGAATAAGATGAAGTCAAGTGTTTACAATAGCTCAGGTGTTTTCAATAGATTAATGAGTCAGGTACAAGCTGATGGGGAAAAAAAAATAAAAGCCTATGCTATGGGGCAGTGAGGTGTCCCCAAATTTTTTTTCTCTGACCTTGAGGAAAATTCATGTTATTGCTTATTTATGCACGCCAAGAAGAGACTGCATAGAAGAACTAGTCTGAACACACAGATTGCTACCAGTAGTTCATGAAACAGTAGAGCGAAAGATTTGATGTAGAAAAAAAATGCTTTTGTGACTGGGATTTCTTGAGTAAGCTCTACTATTTAGAGAGAGTACTTTGGCCTATCTGGTTCCCCTGAAAAATTATTAGTGCACTCAGTTGCTTGCAGACCCTTTCCATTTCATTACAGTGTAGCTGGAGACAGACCACCTGCAGAGACGCTAATTCAATCTAGGCGAATGTTACAAAGCAGAGTGACAGAATTGTGGCTGAATTATGCCTCTTCAGAGACAGAGCCCTATCAAGAGCGCTGAGGAGATGTACCCGCTGAATGCAATGCACTGGCCAGAGGCGATAAGACTCTGCAACTCAGGTCGCCGCCAGAAATGCCTGAGGGGTTCAGCTGAAAGGTGGCCCCAACTACACTGTTCAAAAAGAAAAAGGGACGTGGATCTTTTCAGCTCACACAGAGTATGTGTCGCTGGACTGGGCTAAAGATCTGGAAAAAAAATAAACAAAGAAGTGTCAGTACGCTTATTTAGAGGAAGAAACATTTGTACAGAGCAGAAGATGGAGGAGGTGTGAGTAGAACAACAAACTGGGCCGAAGAGTGGGCCAGGCTACTTCAGAACTGCAACTTACTCTTACTTTTTATTTTGAAGTCTGTTGCCATTAGGATAAAACAATGAGGAGAGATGCTGTCTGTTCTTTGGGACCCCACAATGCGGTACTTATCTATTTTCACTTTTCTAGCACTGTAGAAAATGCTGCAAAAATGACAGGAGACAAGTTAAATACATAAAGGCAGAGAGAACCTGATTTGTGCTCTACAAGAAAAACTGCAACATTTCCACGAGGGTTTGGGTAATTAAATGTGTTAGACTATGCTATGTAATCCAATATCTAGAAACACAGTTTTGCAAGGTAGAATTCACGGGAGGGATTTTACATCTGCTGCCAAACAATCCCTGCAAAAGATGGTTTCACAAAGACACACCAGAGTGTCTGTTTGTAAGATAAAAGGAGGAACTGTTCAGGTTTTTGAGAAGATTGATGGTGATTTGAGCCTGCACCATGAAACAAATTCACTAGTGAATCCTTTTCTGAGTGGGTTAGTCACAAATGGCGACTAGCAATTAGAAAAGAAAGACATCACCACACTGATACCTGAGCAACCAGCAGAAACAGTAAGTGCTAAACAGGAGATACCTGGAAGCAGTTGGCCAATAACAAACCCAAATTCAATCAAAACACAACTTTTGTGGGGGTTCTTAGTACAATAATTCTGGAGTCATTAGGGTCTGGGACACTCAATTTCTCTCAATATGTCTGGCTGTATTGTGCTACCTGGTAGTCCAAGGTGCTACCAAAGTGAGTCTTACTTGTATCCCAAATATGGCCTCACAAACTAATTCAGACATGGTTAAAAGCTATGAAAGTATCTGCTGGATGTCCTCAGATAACCTTTACTAGCTTGACAGAAAGACCTTGCAGCCTATTCTAAAGAATTGTCACTGCTTGACAAAATATAAAACAGGTTTGGAAACTCTGAAATACTGATGATTGCTTGGTTGCAATTAGATAATGCAAGATTATTCTGCTGAAGCAACTGACTTGCCAAAGAGCACTTGTGTGTGGGTGACATGGCCTTTCAGCCTCATCCGGTTCCCCAGGAGGGAGTGGGGAAACATGTGGGCATGGCAAGGGCCAAAGCAAGTCTTCTGCATCCAGGCCTGAATTAGGAGAGGCTGCCGGATGCGCCAAGGGCTGCAGCTCAGTCCAGAGGTGAGGAGATCCTGGGATGGGGGGACAGACAACACAGGACAGCTGCTAGAAGCAGCTTTTCAGTGGGCAAGTCAGAAACAGCATATGATTCCTACAGACAGCTTAACCGGAGAAGATTGGATATGCTCCAGAAAAGCCCTGCTCACACCTTTACATCAAAATGACCTGATAAATGAGAACTGTTGCTTTTGTTTCACTGTTTCCAGGAAATCAGGACTGCATTTGTGTTTGCCAAGATCATTTCACAACTTGTTCCACAGGCCCTTTCTTCACCTGTTTGTCTGCAGTATCTGCTTGCTACCAGCTGCGATTGTAAGCTCTTCATAACAGGGGCTAATTTTGCTTGCGCATGTTTTGCTGCTTGATTGAAGTCCCTGGATGTTCGTGAAAAGTCTAAAAAACATATGAACAGCAGGACTTCCTTACTAATTTATTGTATTGATTTTTTTACAATTTTCCTAAAAAATGAGGAAAAAAAGCCTTGATATGTAATGAAGAAAAGGCATATGAAGGTGAATGGCAGTCTCCAAGTGCTGGCAGGCACAGTGAAGGAAGAAATTCAGAAATTACTAAATAAATGTCCTATGGCTTCATTAAGTTGATTTGGTGTGGACGACACTGTAAAAACCACTGTCTTAATGCATTTTCTGCTCTTTTAAGTCTCTCCCTAAATAACTGTCCTTCATTCTTTTATATGTAAAAGGAGAATCAGAGGAAAAAAAGACAAAGTGTTTGAAATGACAAGATATAAAGCTGAATGATAATTTTTGCATTGGTCAGTGGATTTAATTGGAGACAGCCCATCTAGAGTCTTCAAATGAACATTTTTAAGCTGTTTTTTTTCCTAAAAAATTACAGTAAGATTAGATTAACTCACTAAACTTCATATAGTCATACCAGAAATATTCAGGAATTAATTTTCAGTTGTCATCCTCGCAGTCTTTTCATAAAAGCTTGTATACAAAAGCACCCCTTTACCAGCGTGAATATGGACTTTGAAGTAGAATACATAAGCAGTAGAAGAGTTTCCTCTTCTTGCTTTAAAAGATGGAATTTTCTTTCTTCAACCTGTATGGCTATTCTTTATTAAATACATCTTTATTGTCCTATTAATGTCCTTGTTAATTCAAGAAGCTGCAAGGATTCTGAAAACAATCTTTTTAAGCTTGGCCTGTTTGTCCAGTTCTTTAAACTGGGATAATTTTTATTGTATTCTGATAAGCAGCATTTTACACTAGTTTGTGTTCACTTAATATTCATATATCAATCCACAAGGTGCAAGACACTAGGGAAATTAGGTCTGTGCTGTACTGTATTCATTTGGCATTGTGCCTCCGTCCTATCAGGTTTTAATATCCTGTTTGAATGTTGTTATTTGTATCCTGTTCCAGCTAGTATTATCATGAGATGCCAATAAACCGCTGATCAACTGATCCATAGTTGGTCTATCCACTCTATGCAACTGAAAAAAATTATAACTTAAAAGTGAAACTCTTTCAAATGTTATTATCAAACAAAGAGAAAGGAGAACTTAAAACTAAAACTGTGTTAAATGCTCTGCTGACACCAGACCAAGAAATTTCAGGTTTACACATTCACTATTGTGTTTTGGCTGTGCAGAGATTTCAAAACCCTGCATGCTGTACAGGTGTTGTCACAATTAAACAGCATTGTCACAAATAAAAGTACATTTTCTTCCTGTAAAACCAAACCATGTCAAACATGGCCTGCCTACCTGCCTACCACCAACACTGTTTAAATAATATTGTTCTGTGTTCAGTATCTTCCACTGCTACACCATAATTCGGTATTTCCATTTCATCTGATTTCACACTGCGACAGACTGTGCCAGGTTTCCATATATTCAAATGCACCTGAAAATATCTGCTTTCTGCAAGACTTCTCAATAGCTTGCAGATAACATAGGATACAAATATCAAAATCCTTACTGAAGTGTGTACCACCAGCTTTTTGTCACAAAGCAGTCTCCTTTCCTTTTGGCTCTAATATTCAGCAATGTAAGCATTTTGATTTTTGAAGCTGAGGTGTTTCTGAATATGCACAGTCTGCTTTTTTAAAGCAGGACATGACTCTGTTTTGGCTGATTCACTCCATTGTTGGATTGTGCACCCCTCAGGATTACACAGTGGTGAGTCAGTCATTTGTAAACAGGAAAGAAAAAAACCAAATGAATAGGGACAACCACAGGCTTCATTTTTGTGATCAAAGGCCTCAAAGAAACCATGCAAAAGGAGCATAATTATTTATTGAACAAAACTCATAGTGTGATCTTTCCTGTACAACCTCGGCAGTGCCTGCAGCTGGCCCTACCCGCTATTGAACTAAGAAATCATTTGCACCTCGAGAAAAGGTAACACGCGTTTTGGATCCTCCCTTTGGGAGAAGGGGCTGAACTATGTGTAGTGCCTGCTCTTCATTTTCTTCTGAGGGATTGCAGCATGGGCGTTTAAGCTCAGTCATTTTGAAGGACAAAGACATGGTTTTAGGTATATTTCATAAGCAAAAGATAAGTAAGTGTAATGTGCAGGTTTTGCAGGCCTGAGCACTGGAAGAGCACAGGACAACTTACAGCAGAGGCTTATATGCTTTCTTACAAGCAGAATTAGTCTGAGGAGGCTTTAAAAAACAACATTGCTAAGAAAGGATTTTTGCAAACACAAAGCTAATGAGACTACTTGGTATTATGTCAGACGTATAATGTTTCAGTATATTGTTTTTTGGCAGCAGTGATTTGGTTTTCCTGGGCTCAGAGCCCAGTTTCTGTTTAATTTTCTGTAAGGTTTCATAGCAGCCTAGGCATACAGAGATGGCTTGCTTGCAAATAACCACGTATCTCAGTATGCATATTGATTACAATTTAAACACACCCAGCAGCCTGTTGGATGGACAAGCATTGCCTCCTTATGGCATCTTCATCAGAAAAATCTCTTCTTCAAACTAATGGGAATTTTGCCTATGGAAGAACTGATAAGTTTATACATCAAAAAGTAGCTAGATGGAATAGAAACTAAAAAGGTAAATTTCACATATTAAAAGCACATTGACTCGTCATTACAACTTTGGGCCTAAATCCTGTCCCAATTCCAAACAATTTTTTATACCTTCGGTGGCCTCCAAGCTTTATTAGATCTGAAGCAAGGTGCCAAAACGAATAGATTTTTTTTCCCAGGATGCCAGCAGTCTTCTAGGTCCACTTGCTTCCAAACATCTTGCTCAAGGCAAAGGCTCTTGAAGGGGAGTTTCCTGAGGCACCGCAGTTCCCAGACAGTTCATTTCAACTCACAGACGTATTAGCTCAGATCCAAATGGACTCTACCTGCTTTTATCCAGTATTATTCCTAAGATAATGAGTTTCACGGACATAGTAAGCTCTTGGCAGAAAAGCTGGACTTCCTGTGGAGTCAGCCCTAGGTCCAGCTCCCGCTGCCGTCCCCACCTTCAGCGCTGCCTTGTGTGACACAAGCGTGAATGCGCTCTGCATTTGCACACCACTACAAATCTGTGCTTTTGCATTTAGCTGCAGCTCTATATGTAGCTTAAGACAGCAAAACTGAAAGCTCTACATCCAGTTCTACACCTCCTTGAAAACTGGGCCCATTATTTATGTTAAAGGAGAAATATATCTCTCAATAGTGCACTTATATACACACATATTAATCTTGTTCTAGAATCCTATTAATTCACCAAGGGCTAGAATGTATAATTAAAGTTGAGTGAGCAATGAAAAATAATTGTCAGACATTTAAATGTCTGTTTACTGTAGCTGGATAAGTCTTGTGCTTGCTTTCTGTGAAAGGTATATTTCTGAAATATTCTTTCCAGAAAAGGTTGATGGAATGATGTATCTGTTGTTGTTCATAGTAAACAATACGTGTAAGTTTTTTGCATGCAATATTTGTATATGCAGTCACAGAGCAGAAACTATTTTGAGCCACATTTTTGACAAGTGCAAGAAAGTAGTACAATTCCCAGTTATAAAATACTAAGAAAATATTTTTAATGGATACATAGATACAGTTATGACATGGATGCAACTGAAGACTTTTTGATCTGCTTATGGCTATTTGCAGAAGATGGGAAAAGATGATACGTATATATATACAAACCATGATGACACAACTAATTCAAAATCACTTAGCTGGCTGTGACTTTGGGTCTTCACTTTAAAAGTGTTTATTCATTACTTCCTTTCCCATCTGCCCACTCTGTCTACTCGTTTGTTTTATATCATCCTTCAGTGACTGCTTTGAATAGAACTTGTTTGAATTAGGCACCATCTATTTTTGTGTTGAGTCTTTGTTATAAGGAACTTCTGTTAGAATTCTTAGGTTTGACCAGTAATGGGCACTAGTAATCAAACACATCAACCACTTTATTATGCACAAGTACTTTTGTTTCAACTGTCTAGAGCATCTGTGTTGTCCTAATCTCTGATTTCCCTTTTCTGCTAATGAAAGTTACATTAATTGTCTATGATAATAATGGAGTAGTGTGGTGAAAATGAATGAGGAAAAATACCTGTTCATTTTTTCTTGCCCAAAGAGACTGCTAGGACAATTAGTAGTGTATAAAGATACTGTTTTCTCTTCTGCACTACCTTTCATCACGCGAAGTCACCTTTAAGTTACACAGCAGAGAAGAAAATCCTTAAACTAAAACATTTGAGCATCAGTGTCTCTTGCTTTGAAATGTCTTCAGTTCAGACTTTTCATATTTGTGTGGCAGTAGGACATCATTATCCTGGAGTTGCAGTCTGATCCAGAGGCTCTGTCTAAAAAAAAACCCAAAAAAACCCCTGAACTATTTAGTCCCTCGAATCAGGTAATCAGACTATTATGTCTATAAGCAATCTTAAAATACAATAAAAGATACTTCTATTAATCACATTAAAACCTTCCTAATAGACACAAGGGATTGTTTGTTGCTCGAATATCAAAGTGGGATATCTTTCCAAATGATGTGTCTCATCCAAAAATTATATGTGAGAGAGAAATTATTTGCTGAAGATTTTGGCATAGATTATGCCAAAGAAAGATGAAATGGTTTCAATGGGCTCATCTCACCCAAAAACGGTAAGCAAATTAGAGCTGTGCTTAATACAAAACATTGGGTCACTAGCAAACAAAGGTCATTAAGCACATTGTTCCCTTTATAATGTACAGGCATGCAGACAATTGAACTCACCATTACAATTAGTCCTAATTACCCCCAATGTTGACAACCTTGGTAAAGAAACCAGAGGATCAATTACATGTTGAGCATACCACAGGTCACTGCAGACACACACTGGCAAAAAGCATACTTTGATGTCTTTTCCTTGCTAATGTGGTCCTCTACTTGTTCTATTGTGTGGACTTCTATTTCTATTGCACTTCCACCAATCAATTAAAATTCAATTAAAAATAAAAATAGAACTGCAAAAACTCAACATCCTGTTAGCTGGAAGGTTTGTTGTTTTTTTCCCCCTTCTCATTTCGCAATCTTAGATAAACTCAATTGGTAAAAATCCCTGGGGTGAGGAATCAGAAAGTTTAATTTCTTTTTGTCAAAATTTATGTACTTTCAAATTAAGCGTCACAGACTGTGCTTAACTTGACAGGCAAGTGGAAAAAAAAAAAGTCTCTTTTTTACTGATTTACCTGGTGCTTTATCCATAAGCGATTCCATTTAAAAAACTTAGAAATGTAAAGTGTTATGGAGATAGGCATCAGAAAACACGTAGAAGAATTAGGTCCTTTATCAGGCACTTTCTGGATTTATGACTCAGAGAGATTATGGGGATGGGTTTTTTTCTGCTCTGTGGGAGATTTTATTTGGTTTTGTCCTGTCTAACATCAGGGGAATTCTAACGTGGGAAAAGTCTGCTATTGAATACAAAGGAAATTTTAGTTCTTGACTTCAAATTGAATACCTCATCCCAGATTACATACTCTTCACTTTTATGCTGTTTGGTATAAAAATGCATTTCAGTAAAAGAAATATCCTCATCTAGTTACCCATAGTCTAATAGTGATTTGGGGGCATCTTGCTGAGGTCTAAATTTTGTAACATATAAGACTTATACCTTCTCATACCATCTCAAATGAAAATCCATGTGATGTTGTCTGTAATTGTGTGATCATTGTCTGAAGTAGAGGAAATCAGTTCTTTTTTTCTTAGTGATCAGCTCTGACACGCCTAGTACCAATGATTATAGATGCTGCTTCTTTTGACAGAACACAGCATGTGAAAAGGAATTCTTCATTTAGTGTAGTAACTTAACTCTCACAATAAACACCATAGCCTTGCTGGTACAGATAGCAGTTCTCAAATATCTGAGCAACAATGAAATCACAGAAGATCTTTTTCCTTATCTATTTATGTCCTTTACTTAGAATGTAACAATATCAATCAGGTTCACTATGTGGAGTGTCGTCTATATAAATGTTTTTAGTGGTAAGATGACTCAGCTGGTGACACAGCACCTTTACATTAGATAATACACATTCAAATGCATGCTGTACTGACAGAAAGCAAAATTTCCAAACTGACTGTATTTCATTCTGTCAGGTCTGATAGTGGTTCCAGCAGGTACACTCAAAGTTGAAAACACTGGAGAAAAATATCCAAGGAATGTTTCCAACAACACTCTATAGTCTTCAGAGAACAGAGATGGAGTCAGGGTTGAAGCATAGGTTCAAGGTCCATCTGGGAAAGAGGACAGGAAACAGGGCTGGAGACAAAGCTGCCTACGAGGTGGTCCCAAGTCTACCCAGCAAATCCAGTCCATTAGCCAGGACAGCAGGGGAGAGGACCAGGACCACAACTGTGACCGGGACTCAGGTCCACCTAGAGCAGTGCTGGGGTAGGGACAGATTGTCCCAGGCTGGGCTGAAGTGAGGTCCTGGGCCACAGGCAGGGTGTGGGGAGGCTTCAGGAGATGCTAGGCAGGAACAGTCAGGGCTGGTAGTGTCCTCAGGGGTCAAACATTTTTTCAGTGGCCTAGTGGAACAGATTCAGGAAGATAGTAAAAGACCTTGCAGATGTATAAGGCTGTTAAGATAAACTTACTGATGTACAAGAGGATGTCTTTCATTTTATTAGGAGTAACAATTAGTTCCTGGCTGCAATGGCCTACAACTTAACTGCTTTTCATAAAATATGTGTTACCTAGTAAGCACCTGTTCACAAAAATTATTTAAAATGTCATATTATAATGAAATACCTCCTTTTTCATTTTAATAAAATGATATATCTATTAGCCAGAGAATCCATGAAGAAAATAAAATTAGCAAAAAGTAATAAAATCATCTTGCCTTTGTAAAATATTTGAAGTTGGGCTGTCTCAGAGGCTGGTATTGAAGTCCAGAAGATAGGACAATCAACTTCTGGTGCAGTTCACCACAAGATACCATTGAATGACATAACTACAAGGTGGAGCATCTTCTCAGGTAGAACCGTTTTTTTAATCAAAAACACTGCCACACTGGCATTAACTGAACTTTATTGTTGGTGGGTTTGTTTTCACCTTATGTCCTTTTACACCAGGACTTAAGCATTTGCGAAGTCAACATTACTAACTTTGCTCTGCAAGATCTGTTCTGAGGCAGTAAACAGGACTTCCACAGCTGTGAATATGGTACCTTCCTCCAGAGCTAAATTTACATAACAAAAGTAAATTAAAATAAAATATGGAGTCAGTAATTTCTGCATGGAAATATAAAAACGTTTCCTAGAAGTAAAGTAGTAGTGGACACAGCCACACCTCCCAAGTCACAGAAAGCAAAGGCAGGGACTGGGAGAATGAAGAACTGCCCACTGTAGGAGAAGATCAGGTTCGAGACCATCTAAGGAACATGGAAGTGCACAAATCCATGGGACCTGATGAGGTGCATCCACGGGTCCTGAGTGAACTGGCAGATGAAGTGGCTAAGCCACTATCTATCATCTTTGAGAAGTTGTGGCAGTCCAGG
>NW_009593090.1:5134-14072 GCF_000690535.1 Cariama cristata | reverse complement strand
CCCGTTTTAAGAGCCGGCCCGGCCTTAAATGGTGACAGAGTCAGATTCTGACTTTGTTGATTACTCACAAAATACAGCCAGTCTTTTTGATGAAACCTTTTCACAAGCAATTAAGAAAGATTTTAACAAAATCCAGAAATAAAATAGACTTTGAAAAATTTCCTTTCTGTTGACAATCAACAGTTGACTCTAGACTTTTCACAGAGACATAGCATACTTTCTGCTGTAACTTTTTTTCATGACTTTCAGTAGACAATAAATTAGTACTAACTTGTGGCAATGTTATAGAGTTTCTTCAGTATTTGTTTATCTGTTGTATTTTTTAGGTAAATCAGCTTACATGTAAGGGTATGCAGTAAATGAGTGATGTCCCATTTAATCTCTTTTTGAGGTCTCTCACCTTCTGTGGAAAGAAATGTTGAACTAATGCAAATGCTCAACAGTTCAACGCTTTCCAAAACGTGACAAGAGATATTCGTACTGGTGATAGACATTTATTACATAGCATTCTATAGTAATACATACTTTTTGTTGTTAGAATTTACTGGAAGAAAGAGGGTTATAAGTTCACATAGCACATAAAATGAATTATTTAGAAATGTTAAGTGTCTTCTATGTACTGTAAATTGCAAGTAATCTGATGACATATGATTACATGATTTAAGAGAAAGCACAGTATTTCCAAATGGATAAACATTTTTTGACCTTCATAAAGCTCTATTGAAGATACAAATGCATTTTAGCATTCATTTAAAGTGTTGTCATAGAATGATCTCTAAGAATTCTTGGGTTCCAACTCAGACTTAAGCCAATGTTAGGGCAAAGATTTGAATTCCAGGGACTGTAAGACTTTCAGAGGACGATTAACCCCCATCTGTGTTAGGTTGAGTAAAGGATTTTGTGCTACCTAAGGTATCATACCATTGCTTTAGAATGTTCTTTTCCATAGCAAACAGGTAGAGTTATATTTGCCTAATGGAAAAGAATGATTTTTGCAAGTCTATTTAAACAGAAATTTAAAATTGAATCGTTCATTGAAGATTTACAATATGAATTGTGGTTTTTATATACAATTCCATTTTTACTTTTAAAAGGATTGGTTGAAGTGAAAGATATTGTTGTTGCTTGTTTTTTTCCCCTTTCTGTTGAATCAGGTTTAGGTTGGAACGCAAGTGGCACCCAGAAGAATACTGGCCATTGGGTTATGTTTTTCACTGCAGATCTTTGTGCTAAATTAAAACAATTTTTTTTCCCCTCCATGTTTCATTTATGGCAAATAGACACATACCAGTTTGGTGGGACAGTGAAGACTAGAACTTAAGTCTCTTTCAGTACTTTCCCCCACCCCGAATAGAAAGTGGAAGCATTTTATTTTCATATTCTGCTCAAAATATTTCATCTATGAGTTTATTATTTTATAAAAACCTTCTCTTTGTCCTTCCTTTCTGCAAGTCTTTTAAATGGATGTTATCATCTGAAGATTTACACCTCAGTGCAATTCAATGTTTACCATAATATGCCAGTCTTCTTCCGTGTATCTATGGAAACCATCTACAATTATAATATCAGAATCCTTTAACATAAGGTGTTGATATAGAGACTAAGTCTTATATATAAAATGAATCTGCAGTGCTCTTGACATCAGCAAGGAAGTGATTTTAGATTTTGATAAAGTTATTTGGCATTTGCTTGTTAAAGGACAATTTCCATCTCTAAAATTTTGAGGATAAAAATTGTATCCTGCTTCTGATTTTGATCAGGCAAAAAGGTCCCTTAGTAACTTGCCATATGCTTCCTGTGCTGCACTTGTGTTATATTCTGCATGCTTTTCTGTGTCATTCCTAACTAAAATTTGCAAAACACTTACAATATTTAAAATCTATTTGCAAGACCTTTTTCTCACCTTTTATAAAGATAAACTCTCCAGAATCTTCATCATTTTATAATCACGGCACACAGCATCAATTTATTTGCTTGCTATAAGTCTACATTATATTTCCTTCAGAAGAAGTCACACTGACAGCATGGAAATTGAGGAAAAACTAAATAGATTGCTCCATGTTTGGAGAGCTACTGATCAGGACAAAATATTCCACAGAAGTTGGAGCTGAGATAATCCGAAGTTTAGATTTATTTCAAGATTAAAACATCTAAATTTTTGGTATCTACATATAGATGTCCACATATTAACATATATCTAAGTTCCCCTTGTAGTCAATGGAGAGGTAATCAATACAATCAGTATGAGTTATCACTCTTCAAGCTCCACAAACTTTAATAGTACTGTTCTCTAAGATGATCCAACAGTTCCAGACAGGACCAAGAGAAAGGCAGAGGTAAGGTTTTAATGTTTGACAGAAAGGTGTTATAAAGAGGAAGGTGTAAGCTTCATCAGAAGCTGGAGAATTCCCAGCAAAGAAGCAGCCTGTTTAAGCAACTGTTAGTAAAGTTTTATACAGAGGACTGCACAGTCAGATAGCTGAGAAAGATTTCCCAAAGGGGAAGTCATGGTAATTCTGTATCTTCAGGTGAAGTGTAAGTCAGAGAATAGAAATAATCAAGTAGACAAGTGGAAAAGAAGTGCCATTTAAAAAGATTTGAGACAGGAAGTGTGGTACACCCACTTTTATACAAATCTTAGAAACTTAAGAACTAAGATAAGAAAACTGGTGTGTTATGCCTTAAATGAAGGCAATGCTAAAATCAGAAACTTGATGGAAAGAAAATTATAATAACAGAACAGTATAAAATATATAAGTATAAAGTATAAAAGGAATTATATCACAAAACATACTGACAGTGAAGTATAAGTATACATTTAAGAATTCTTATAATTAAGCCAAATAATCTTACCACTTTAAGTACTAGAATCTTCATGAATTGAAATCCCAGACCTAAACAAGGAGGGCACAGTAGTTTGTCTATATTACCACCCAAACAACTAGAGAGGTGAGACCAACTACTATATCCTGAGAGAGGTCAGGGAGAGTAAGAAATAAATAGGTAACTTCAATTAATCTATGGACAAAGGCCAAACCACAACAGGTGATATCAGTAATTGTTTAATAGAATAGCTGGCTTGCAAGCCCACAGGAAGAAAAAGAACATTTTATTTGGCTCAGTAAAGTACAGGGTCTGGTTCAAAATCTCACTGTGGAAGCACCATCTGTAAGAGCAACCATAAGGTACTTACATTCAGCATCCCTACAGCAGTATCAACAGCCATAGAATTCACTGCTAAATTTTAATAAGGAGAGCTAGGTGAAAGTGAGAACTCATATTATAAGGAAGTTGAAAGGGACAGCTGCTTCAGAGAATTACACACTTGCAGGCAGTGTAGAAACTGTTGAAGAAGACCATACTGGTAATACAGTGCCAGTTCCCACAGAATCTGTAAGGTCTATGGACAGAGAGCATAAAAGGAATTCCTGGAAAGGATAATGACACTGCAGAAAAGGTAAATTAATTCTTTACAGGAGTATTCCCCATGAAAAAGATGGAGACATTGCCGTATGAGAACCTTTTCATGAAGGGGACTCACCAGAGAATCTGAAATTGAAGTAACAGAAGAGTTACAAATAAGTATAATTACCACTACCTGACCACTAAGACTGGGTGGCTTTCTAGGACAAAACAGGTGAATTGTTAACAGTGATATACAATCTTGGAATATAATGTTGGCAATTGTCCTTGTGTTCTTCATGTTTGGTGGAGGATATACATGACATCAAACTTTAGAAAAAGGTTCCAGGGAGTCTATGTGCCTCTATCTTCCATGTATTTGTGCAGTCCCCTCCAGAACCAGCATAAATTTCTTCGATCCACCACTTTCTCCTAGAAAGAGGTTCCACAGATCTGCTGTCTGTTGTGTGGGAGAAAACAAAAAAGACCCAAACCAAACGAAATCCCACTTATTTTGCTTGTTTTAAACTTTAGTGGAATCAAGTATCTGTTCCACCACTATAAATATTTCCAGATACAGTTATAAAGTCTGTCCTTTTGAAATTCCAATGAAGTCTCTCCCCATCATACTTTTTTTTTTTAACCATTTATTTGTTTTGATTATTAATTTGAGAAAAATACCGAGTAAAGTATTGGTTGCAAAACACATTTTTATTAAAATAGATCCCAACTCAGATGTATATATTTAATAAAAATAGGAAAGATAGACCTGCAGGAAAAAAATGTATGAGAAGTATGGTCTCTTTTCAAAGGATGATAAAGACTTTGATGTACAAATAATGTAGCACTTTCATCTTTTTCCTTTTCATTTTTTTTTAATTAAACATTCACTTTTTTGAGAGTTATATATTGCTGCATACCAATCTTTTAGAGAATCTAGCCTGATTAAGGGTAACATGCTAAGTCCTACTTGTAAGTGGCATTAATGAGATTGCCTTCCTTTAAGTGTAGTCTTTGTGTTCAGTGAGATGTATAAAACAAGAAAAAATGTCACAGAACTAGAATTTATTAATTGTTTGCTTTGACATTCATTTTCATGCATGTTACAGAACTAGAATAATAGTCTAATTTTAATGTAAATTTTGGAAACAGTAGCTGGATACATGCATAGTCTGTGTGGTTATATACCCAAGAAAGTGTACAGCATGTATACCTGCGCACAGAGCACATAGTTGATTGGAAAAGGTTGATATGCAGAACTGTACTATACCAATACTTTTGGAATTCCAGACTGACACCAGTTCTTAGGATACACCTGCAAAGCAAGTGTGTTTAATATTGTACTTCCTTTTCATATGATGGTGTGCATGTGTACAAAGCAATATAAGCACAAAAGTTTTGCAGGAGCTCTTTGTTTATTTACAGATAAAGGCTGCAGCTGTTCTGTGTTCATACTATATAATAAAAAGTCTAGTTGCTCAAAGGCTTGTAATGCTGTGGTAAATGGCAAATAATAGCACCATCCGAAGGCACTTTTAAAATATGTCTGGGTATGGACACTGTATGATCTAGAGACTCACCCTTCACATATGAATCTCTCCACTAAAGAAACCCAGACTGTTCTAGAATACTTTTTCACTTCCCCTCCTTCCAATATCATCTTTGTATAATTTATTTCGATGGTATCTAAGTTTCCTCCACATCCGAAATCTTTATTTCCCGTTAACAAAATTACCTGAAAGTAATTTAGTGGTGCTGACTCAGGCTTAGGTGCCTTTGACCTGTTGCACTAAGACCTCAGCTAAACTGAGTTTTTGAATTTGACACTTTGTCTCGCCTGGAATTACTCTATTTTTGTCCTTAAAAGTAACTGTATATGATGGCATCAAGTTTTTTTCTTATTTTATTTTCTGCTGAAAGAGGTGGATATGGTTCATAAGGTGTCTTCTGCAGAGTTATAGGGAATGTCCAGTCAAGGTAAGCAGCAAAAAGGAAGTATGATGATAAATGCTTTGTTAATTTGCATGAAAAATTATATATTCTGGAAATGTACTTATAGCACTGATTCTTATCAATATTTTTGTTCCAGTTTCCTCAGAAATATTAGATCAAATAATTACCTTTATCATATTTGCTGACACTGAAACTGCTACATATTTCTGAAGTTTGGTTTTGTTGCAACTCAATCAAATCCTTTTTTACTTCAGAAGTTAGATTTTAGCTATCCTCAAAATTTGAAGTGATGGTCAGGAAAGTAATTTTCAGAGCAGTTTATCTGTTTGTAATGTAGTATGTGCTCACTCTTCATAGTTCTCTGTGTGCAAAATGACTAGTAAAAAATGATAAAACTTCAGCAGTGCCTGAAACAGTAAGTGGGTTGCACAATTTGTGAGCTACAAAGGTTTGTTTCAGCAATAATTTTTAGGGCAACATTTTTTTACTTGTGCTTTTTGAAGGAAGAAAATATAGAAGTTGTGATGATTAAAATTTGTTCTTTATCTTTCTTTTGAAAATCATCAAAGAAACGTTACATATGCATCTTTTAAGTTAACTTATATTCTAATATTAGTAAATACTGATTTTTTCATATTTTCATTCAATTTATTTCTGAGACAACATTCATCATTGATCCTAGTCTCTTATGTTAACTTCCCCCTGTGCAAGAGAATGTTTCTTCCAGCACAGATTAAATTGACACCTTCATATTTGCAATCAGCTTAGATCATATTGTCTTTTATATCATCAATTCATTTTTAAAGTAATAACCATCTATTTGATGATCACACCTCATCAGCTCTGAAATATAGGAGAGAAAGAGAAATATTTTTCTTTGCAGTAAAAGTAAAAAGTCTGTATGCTTATTCAAAGTACAGCATTTGTTCTCTGTGTTAGGTAGATCTTTTAAGATGTAAAAACTTTATTGTCTGAAAAATATTCAGCTTTGACTTTCCCTCAAAAGAAAATCAAGAGGCTCTGAATCTGTTCTGAAGGATTAACTAAACTTCAGATTACATTCTTGATGTACAATATTCACTGCTGTACATATTGAACAAGCTGAGATACTGCAAATTGTAATAAGTATTTCAGTCATTTTTCCCTAGAACTTTGTGGCGTATGACACATTTCGAAGCTTTCTGTTATTCTCTGAAATAGTAGTCAGCAACAGCATTCTTATCATGTTCATTGGTTTTAGCACTTCAGTTCATCTGTTTACTTTCTGTCTCCAGATCAGCCCTTTGACAGATGCCGCAATCTATATATGTCAGTTCAGGAACAAGAAAGGGAATCACTAAGGGGGTAATTTCTGGCTTTGAAAGATAAGTCTGCTGAGGTTAAGAACCAGACTCTGGTTAAGTTAGAGCAGTCCATGCAGTCACGTTATTATTTTTTTATTTTTTACATGAATTTTCCCTAAAAAAACAGATACCAATGGATGTTAAATGAAACATAAAGGTTGCTTCAGATAACAGTAACCCTTGTAGTACAGTAAAATCAACCAGACAGTATCTTATTGTGCTTTATTTTGCTGTCAACTACATTTGAAGACCAGAAAAAGAAGGAAAAGTGAAAAAAGGATCTTTTATAGAACTTTAAAATTAATTCAAGGTGGATCCTTGATTTGTCATGCATAATGTCTCCTGCTAAACAAACATTCACATTTTTATTTTACAATGAATCTGTAGTTTCAGAAAGGAAAAGAGTGTTCTACAGTCTGAATGTCTGCTGATTAGTTGTTGTCAACTAGACTTACATAAAGCAAATATGTACTATGGGATTTCTTTTTGTGAATCTGTCCCTGTTCACGTAAGGCTTCAGTATCCTGCAAGGATTTCTCTTATAATTAAGGTTCATATAATTAGTTCAATAATACTTTGCATACAGGGAGAGTTGTCACTCAACTAAATGATACCTTTGTAAGTGTCATAGATACTTTACTAGAATTGATGAGGGAAGGGGATAACAACAGGATTGCAGTAGGCAAGCTAAGGGTTGGCATGGCATTGCCAGAGGGCAGCAATGCTAGTGGGAACATTTACACTGCTCCTGGGGGCACAGAGGGATCAGGAGAGTGTCTGAAATGCTTGTACAACAATGCATGCAGTATGAGAAAAAACCAGGATGAACTGGAAGCTTTAGTCAGCTCCCAGAGCTACAATATCACTGATATAAGCAAGACTTGGTGGAATGAGTCCCACAACTGGAGTGCTGGGATGGAGGGCTACAGGCTATTCAGGAGGGATAGGCAGGGCAGGCTAGGTGGAGATGTCACACTATATGTAAGGGAGAGGTTTGATTGCACAGCCCTCACAGTTGGTGATGATGTGGTTGAGAGCCTCTGGGTGAGGACTGGGGTAGCGGGATGGAAACCAAAGGAGGTGGTGTAGTCGGTGCCTACTACCGATGACCCAGCCAGGATGTAAGTACTGATGAGTTATTCTATAGGCAATTAGGCAAAATTTCTGGATCGGTAGACCTTGTCCTTACGGGATATGTCAACTTCCCAGATGTCAACTGGGAATATCGCACTGCTGTGACAAGAACGTCTTGGGAATCCTTGAAGCCTGTAACAGAAAACTTCTTGGTACAAGTACTCAGTGTGCCAACTAGGAAAGAGGCCCTCCTAAACTTGCTATTTCTGAATAGTGTTTGTGAGTACAGAGCTGTGGTTTGTTCATGCAAGAAGACACAAAAAACCAAAGCTCAATTAGAGTTGAAACTGGCCAGTGTTGTTTCAGATAACAGGAAGGGCTTTTTAACGTATCTTAATAGCAAGAGGAGGTCTAAAGAAAATATTGGACGAATACTTACTGAAGACGGTCATCTGACTAATAGGGTTGAAGAAGAAGCAGAGGCATTTAATGGTTTTTTTTTACCTCAGTCTTTTATATTACTTATAGACCTTGGGCTGCACAGTCTCCTGAGTAGGAGGACCATGAGGGTGGAAACAGTGACTTTCTGTTTGTGGACACTGAAATTGTAAGGGACTAGCTGTATCAGCTGAATATTCACAAGTTCATGGGGCCTGATGGGACTCATCTCAGAGTTCTGAAGGAGCTAGCGAATGTTATGACAGGACCCCTCTTGATCATCTACCAAAGGTATTGGGAGTCTGGGGAGATCCCTGCTGACTGGAAGCCAGTCAGTGTTACTCCAATCTACGAAAAGGCCATGAGGGAAGACCCAGGGAACTACAGACCTGTTAGTCTAACCTCACTTCCCGGTAAAATTACAGAGAAGATTATACTGGGTGCTGCTGAAAGGCATTTAAAGAATAATGCAATCACCAGGCACAGTTAACAAGGGTTCACAAAAGGAAAGTCCTGTTTCACTAATTTCATATCCTTCTATGATAGGATCACCCGCCTAGTGGATGAAGGGAAGATGGTGGATGTAGTTTTTCTAGCTTTTAGTAAGGTTTTTGATACTGTCCCTCACAGCATCCTTCTGGACAAGTTGTGCTTTCAAACATTATGTATAGTACTGCTTTCTCATCTACAGTGATTTCCTTCCCCCCCCCCCCCCCAACATAACATGA
>NW_009593090.1:0-4996 GCF_000690535.1 Cariama cristata | reverse complement strand
CCCCCCCCCCCCCCCCCCAAATTGAATTGAAGAAGCGTACATATTTTAATATATATGAGGGATTTAAGGAGGAGACTATAGATATTTAAAATGATCGATCTTTACTATGACACTGATCTACTAAGGGATACTACATCCTTTATGAAAATCTAAAATTAAATATCACATATTCTAGGCTTCCATTTGAAAAAACCTTATTGGACAGTAGCAACCACAGTTAATGTCAGTTGTATTGATTTATAAATAAATTATACTTTGTTTTGTTCCAAAGTAAGACATCTGCTACCTTTATTTCCATCATAGGTAAAATATTCAGAGGCAAAATCTGTCTACATTTGCATCCAGATAATTTTTAAACAGATGTTTTAACGTTTATTTTATCTAACTGGGAGAGAAATAAAGGTCTTGAGTTTTATGATGGCTTCAACACTGTGGGTCGAGTTAGAGGAGAATAGTCTAATCATGGATAACAGTCGGAATCATGGCCTATTATAACTCAATTAACAGTTTAAGGTACTATGTTTATAGCTTTTGCTATTGGACTTAGAGAAGTATTATTGATGCATGAGGTTTAAGCAGTTAGAGAGTCTCAGGAGTGTAACTTAGCTTACGTACACAGCACTATAAGGAAAGGACCTCGTTATCTTGGAGGATATCAATAAAGCTGACAGAATCCTAGAGCAGAATGACCAAAAATGAAACTGTCATACTGGCAATAATCCGCGGCCCCCCCCCCCCCCTCCCCAATCCCTGTTATGTTTCTTTTAAATGAAAGATTATTATTCTTCATATACTAAGAAAGACCATTCTGAAGCAGGCAATAAAGATAAATAAAGCAGCAGTCTAGAAAGAAAAATGAGCTCCATCTGTGGAGCCCTCTGCTATGGCCAGAGTCATCTTGAATCCTTCTGTGCAAGTTTGCCTGGGCAATGCTGAGAGGCTCAGCTCCTGCCTTCCTGCATAGAAACTTGATACCGTCCTGCTGATTAGCTTCAAGATGTACTTGTTGCAAGTAATGACAGGCATATTTAGAAGAAATACAAGACAACATAATCTTCCAGAAGAAATTATTGAAATAATATCTCTTAGTGTGTAATAGAGGAGTTTATTTGCACTTGTGCAGAAAAAATTAAATATAATTAAATATGATGACTACAGGGTTAGTCTTCAAAACCTTAGCTGAAATTTCTTCAGGAAGAATTAAAAGTGTGTCACTGACAAGATCTGTTATTTTTATCTCCTGTCCTTTAGTATGTGTATCAAAAATGGACCTGCTGAAGCCCTGATTTGGGAAAACATTTCAACATCAGCTGAAGTCCTATTGACTGTAATGTGAAATGTACGTATTGATTACCTAACAGAACCAAATATAGATTCTGATGAGACTTCATATGCTCTTGAGTGTTTTTCTAAACAAAGGTAAAATTTTCAACAAGCAAGATACTGCTTGCTAAGCTACTTGAAAGACTTGCTGCAGACTTGGTGCTATTTTAAAAATGAAGATGTTTCTTTCAGTGGGCCCTAGAATAGAATAAATCAGTATATCAAAGAGAAGGAAGCATATGAATATCAGTAATGAAAATTAAATGGCTGTGTAATTTGCAGTACTTATCAAACTATAAATATATTCAGTTAGTTTATGGATTTTTCTGTTCATGTCTGTTGTCATCTATTCTGTGTATGGAAAATTCATGTCAAAGAAACACTTTTCTTTTATTATCATATAAAACAAAATGAGGAAATAACATGAATATTATTAAACAAAAGCTCTAGGAAATTAAAGACATAAATACAGGGATTCAGTGTTCCACTCTGGAACACTATGACATCAAAGCTCCTCTTGGTGCCTCCCCGCATCAAGCTTTAAATATTTTTGGACTCAGAAAAGCAAGAGAGCACAGGACTCTCTGAGAGATCATCTATCAGCAGTGACTAAATGAACCCTAATGTGAAAGGAGATTGTTATACTTTACTATAACACTAACAAATGGTAAAAGTGAAAGGACACACTCCTTGTCTGCTCATGGTATTCACTGACGTAATGATGCGTTCTGAAAATTGCAAATGAAGTTGGATCAAACCTTTAAAGACTGCTAGCTAAGCCATAAACCATGATTGCAATTCAGGGGTTGGGTATCAATTAAGTGTATTACACTTGAGGCAAAGAATGAAAGAATAAGTTACTATCAAATTTCAATGCATAAAACAACCTCCTAGTTCAGCCCATTTGCTTTCCAGTCTTAAAGTAAAACATACCAAAGACAATTAAAAACATTCTGAATGCAACCAGGTGTAAATACACTTGAATGCAATTACCAAAGGAAATGATTGCATATGAGCAAAAGTATGAACAGTCACTTAATCTGAGTCATGCAATCAACCTTTAGGGCTGCTTAATGCTAATAGACTTTGTAGTCAAATGCCTTTCTCAAAGTAAAAACTTCAGTGCTCAATGTCTGATCCTGATATACTCCAACCGCATGAATATCTGGGCATTGACTTAAATTGTAAACAAACTTGTCTCTTTGATCTTTTTCAATCACTGTTAGAAATACCTAGTAAAGTACAAGATGTACAGACCCTGGCTGCTAGACCCTGCCCTGGTAGTCCTGGCCCCAGAGAGCAGCTAGTCCCCACAACACCATTGTAATTAGGATGTTTGTGGCTGCATGGACAGGCTGATAATCTTCAAATCTCCTGTGAACTCATGCTCTGAGTTAACCATTCTTAGCATTAAACTTCTGCTAAGATGATTTCTTGTTTCTTATAGTTTGATATTTGTCCTTTCTTTAGTCAATGTTCACTAATTAACAATATGCATTCATTTTATAACATTAGAGTTTTGATGCTCTTTTTGACTTTCTTGTCTTCCTTTCAGATAAATACATTGTTTAAATAAAACCCATAGCTAACAATTTAGTTAACTGGGATTCTTCCTCCTCTGTCTCCTTTTTTCCCTCTTTATTTCTCTCACTGTCCACTTTAAACTCTGCAATCCTACTTTTTACTGCTGTCTCCAATCTGAGAATCAATTGTACTACTTAGAGTCTTCCAGTTGAAAGAAATGGCTTTAGAGTCTAACTTCGGGATATCAGTTGTTGTAATATAGAAACTTATATTTAAAAGCCACACAAGTGATTATTGGTGGAAAATATTTCCACGTAGAGAGGAACACTTCCAATTAGAGAACTGAGTTTGTGTTTGAAGACTTTCCAAGATACTTCTGTAATGAAGTACAATTTATTTAGGTTTTTTTTAAATTTTTTGTTTTGTTTTGTTGGAGGGAGCAATTAAGACTTTCTAGAAATACAGAATTTAAGAAAAATGCAGTCTTATTTCTTATTTTCTGCTTTAGCAGTGGGCCTAAATGGCAACATTCAGATCTTAAATACCAGTCACAAATAAAGTGTTCTAATGCTCTTTTGAGCTTCATGTTCCAGGTCATAGTTCTGCACATCATAAAATTAACTTTATTGTCAAAATCCAGATATAAACCTAGATTCAATTTTGTTGTTTCAAAATACCACAGTATGTGGTTTGGGCTCATCCTTAAAACCAACTTTTTCTCTAGTCTAATATTGCTCAAATAGCATATCTTCAAAAACCGTAGCCTTAAAAATCATCTCTACAATGTCTTTTGAGAGCATGTGCAATTATACCTCTGTGTGAGCTTTCTCTAGTGTGCACTCACTAGGCTGTGCTATTGGTTCAAACCCTTACCTAATACTTTTGGTTGGTATACTGGAGACGTCTAATACACACTCACAGTATTGTACAACTATCTTAAAACCCTAGATAAGTCAGTAAGCTTCCCTTTTTCCCTTTATTAGTGCTACTTCAGGATAATTTCCTCTTATTAACAGCGTAAGAATGAAGGTCCTAGTAGAGAGACAGATCTGAAATGCAATACATGTCTGGGATGATTCTGTTTTGTTTTTTCCTTTCCCTGACCTACATTGAACAAAATACCTATTTAGCACTTCTTAAACAGCCATTAACTGGTTATAAACTGGCCAATTTCATCTTGTCTTTTGAATTTTTAGAGAGTTGTGACACTTTACAGACGGAAGTGAAAATCCTAACTTAAAACTTGAAAACTAGGTCTGCACTATTAATCCCAAACATTCAAATACAGAGATTTTTGAGTATTTGCTTCTCAAATTTCAAGTTTCCCTTCATATCAATACGAAGTGAAAATACCTTTTTCTACTCCTTCGCTAATAAAAAATCAAGATTTTTATGTAAGAATGTTACTCCAGGAGTTATGGCTCTGCTAAACCAGGAAAAAGAAAAAACATTAGATGATTGTGAGGATAAAATCAAGGTAACAGGAAATAGTGAATTTTTCAAATGTTGTAGGAGATACTTTGTGAACATGTAATTTAGACCTAAATAGGTGTTAAGCACCTATTAATGACTTTTCAGATTTCAGGCATGCCAGAGATATTTCAAAGAATATTCAAGTACAGCTTGAGAGAACAGACAGTACAAAGGCAAGGCTGCACACAAATCTGATTCTCTGGTTTTTTGTATAAAGCAGTAATAAAAGCTTTAACATTCCTCTTTTGGTGGGTTGACCATAGATGGATGCCAGGTGCCCACCAAAGTTGCTCTATCAGTCCCCTCCTCAGCTGGACAGGGGAGAGAAAATATAATAAAAGGCTCATGGGTCGAGATAAGGACCGGGAAAGATCACTCACCAATTACCGTAACGGGCGAAACAGACTTGACTTGTGGAAATTAGTTTAATTTATTACCAATCAAATCAGAGTAGGATAGTGAGAAATAAAATAAAATCTTAAAAGCACCTTTCCCCAACCCCTCCCTTTTTCCTGGGCTCAATTTCACTCCTGAATTGTCTACCTCCTCCCCTCCAGCAGTGCAGGGGGACAGGGAGTGGGAGTTGAGGTCAGTTCATCATCAGTTCATCATCACCCGTTGTCTCTGCCACTCATTCCCCCTCAGAGGGAGGACTCCTCACACTCTTCTCCTGCTC
>NW_009593089.1:0-44091 GCF_000690535.1 Cariama cristata | reverse complement strand
GAACAAGGTCATTTCTTGTTTGTGCCGCCGCATGAGTTGAGTCAGCCGCTCCCCTCCCCAGCCCCTGCAAAGCCCCCTGCTCCCCCGGGACGGACACAGGCACAAGAACAAGGTCATTTCTTGTTTGTGCCGCCGCATGAGTTGAGTCAGCCGCTCCCCTCCCCAGCCCCTGCAAAGCCCCCTGCTCCCCCGGGACGGACACAGGCACAACCCCAGTAAGACCACCACCACGTCCCTGCCCTACAGCGGTGCAAGGGCAAGCAACACCCGCGTTTCACCCCAACCCACAACAGCAATATTAGTCACAACACCGAGGGCACGTGCCAAGCAACTATCTTGGCGTATCTCATGTTTTCAGTCTGCAGTCATAAACAAGTTCTCACCAAACACACAGACGCTTCTTCCATCACTTGATTTTCTTTAACAAATACCTCCTTCCTGTAACTATATTCACGGTAATGATAAATGGTTTTCCATTATCTCTGCAGCTTTGGCTACTCTAGAACATTAGCATACAATGAGAGATAAAGTGCTTTAAGTCAAGTTTATATTTAAATACAAAGATCCCCAAGCCCTATCTAAACGCAGGTGTTTATTCCTCCAAGTTGCTTACTGCACGTGACATTTTAAGACATACTGCATGACTAAAAACTCACAAGTCAATTTATACTCGTAATTAGTATTGTTGTTGCCCTTCTCCTGGCATGAAATTGAGCACCTCAGATGTTATCTACAAAGTCAACATTACCAGAAATTACAGGCTACATAAAAGTGATGAGACTACAAGAAATCTTTCCTGTATTTTCCTTGAGATATTTTCGCAGTTCAAATAAAGCATTCATACTGTGGATACAATTAAGCAAGACTGTTTAGAACAACTTCTACATTCGGTATGAAACTCAAATGCAGCACTGGAATTGAGAAACACAAATGTTATAGAGCTGCCTGACCCACAAAGATTAGAATACATTCACTACAAGAATCCCAGCACGATCTTAAATACACTCCCAATATCCTCTGCTCTGAATATTGTCCAAGTGAAGATCAGCAGATTTTTAATTACTAAATTGTGCATACAAACGTATCATTTCTAAAAACACCCTCTGTGAACAGAATCACATTAGAGAGCTACAATATTTGCAGGATTAGATCTCTAGTCTGAACTGTTGCAAACAATAGGCTGCCAGGTACTTTAACTGAACTTTGAGCAACAGAAATCCCATTTATTAGAAAAAAAGTCCCCAATTAACGTGCTTCTATGAAATTACTGCCCCCCACCCCCCCCCAACCTTTAAAGCGGAATGTCCTCTGTCACAACCAAGCAGGCTGATGTCCGAGGACGTTATCGGAAGGGCAAGCCCCCTGCGACAGTACCTCACCAGCGAGGAATGCCTCTGGCTCCCGGCACGCCGGACCAACCAGCCCTCTCTATTTCCCCGTCCCCCCGCGCAGCCGGCGACCCACCTGTGCGGCACGGGCTCTGCCCTCAGCTCTTCCCCAGTCCCCTCGTGGGGCACCCAGGTAAAACGAGCAGCTCCTGCTAGTCTGTACAGCTCCCTTGCCAGAAATATTGCATGAGTCAGCTTTTATCTATCGAACCCTAAACACAAAGGCTTTACAGAAACCTGATTCACAACTTTCTCACCGCCTTTTTCCCAGCGCACCGACAGTCTTCGGCATCGCTAAGAGCCTGAAATGAAACATGACATCATGCAATTCAGGGACAGGACAATGGGCATCACTGTGAGTAACTTTAAAATGCACACTTCACTGAGCAACACCCACTAGCTTCCATTTTTCCAGGCACAACGCTGTGAAAACACCCAATAGAGCCCCCGCGTCTGAATTTATTACGCTTTGCTCCTTGATTTGCAGACAGTATTGATAAGCATGTAAAGCAAATAAACCACCTGCTGGTATTGTGAAATTTCTGTTTATGTCAGAAACTCCCGTGAACCTGCAATCCAGTAGGATGGTCCTCGGCAATAGGATCATTCTGGATCCTGCTCTGCCCTAGCATAAACAGGAACAGGCTTTTGCAGGGTGCTTGCAAAGCTTCAGTGTTTTTCTTAAAGAAGGGGAGGAAAGGCTTTTGGAAGAAAACGTGAAAAGCAAACCATCAAGTGCTCTGTGCTAACTCACAATGACGCAAAGCAAAAAAAAAAAAATAGTTCTGCAGGGAAGGGGACAGCGAGAGGAGAAACAGGAGCAAAGATGAAGAAACTGAGAAAAGGAGAAAAATGGCTCCAGAGTGGTGCTAACCGGTGGGAAAGCTGACGGCCCTGCTGGCCTGCGGAGGGGGTGGTGGCATTTCTGTCTTGGAGCTGGGAGGTAAAAGAAGTTAAAAGAGTTCCCAGCTGCTGGCATCACCTCCCAGGTGTGCTCCCACAGCTGCGTGCTCAAACCCAGCCTGCCGAGAGATCCCGGTCTTTGAAATCAGACTGGAAATTCACTCCCTCTCTCCTTGCACATAACATGGCCTCGGCTTCATTCTGATTTTTCCTAAAGAGCATAGTCCCTGAACGATGCCTTTAAGCAGGAAACTGGAGGCAGAAAAAGGAAGCGGAGACAGCCTGGAGACCATTGGCAAAGCTGTGAAACACTTTGATGTGAACGTCGGGGCTGTCGGGGTGAAAGTCCCTTTTACCCAGGAGAAGGGATCAGTGGTTACAACCTGCTGCCAGGCGGCCACCTCTCAGATCACTGAGACATGCTGTCTCTCACATACATTCCCCCGTAGTTTTTGAGGGTTTTTTTAATACTTACATATTTACGCTAAAAGATATACATACACACGCACACGTTTCGTGAGATCTGTGCAACACTTCAGACAGAGCCACCGCGTACCTGTAAGCCCTGGACACGCTCAGAGGCACGGGAGGGCCAAGGCTGGTCCCAACATCCGCGCTAGATACATAGTGCAGCACCCAGTACTCAATTAAATACCCCGAATGGGGCACATTTACCATATATTTGCTATGCTCCAGATTCACACACATTTCGGTCAGGAGCTAACGATTCACTCCATTTCTGCTTCCTCACGCCTTGTGCCCACCTTGCCTATGGAGCTTTTATCACCTCCGAGGGAGGTTTTAACCAACTCCTGGGCAGACCTGTAGAGCATCAACCAGTCACAGGGCATTGCCTGGTCACCCCGTGAAGTCCTACGACACACAAGCAATACCAGGAGCTTCGTCATTTCGCAATGATGAACCTCCTGAACTCTGCAGGCTCGAATCAAGCCCAGTGACTGACCCAGAGGCAGCCGAGCTTCCCACCTCGAGCGATGCAGCATCAGCTTCAGCCCCTGGTCTGAACTGGCCCAGTGAGCTCTGGTGAGCGTTACTGGGCCAGGGGGTGAGGGAAGAGGGGAACAGGGCTGAGGTGCTCACCCTGCTCTGCCTTGCTCTTTTATCTCCACACACCCACATCTGACCTTAGCTCTCCCTTACATCCCCACGTGGAAGTCAGCAGAAGCTCACCCCATACGTGAGGATCTCCCCAAGAACAACCCCTCACCCCCCATCACTTTAAACACGCACAGCGCTGACAGTTGTCCATGCAGGAGACTAGAAACTCAAAAGCCTTCTGGTTTACCATCTAATGTGCATCGCCAATGAAACAGTACATAGAGGTGCCAGAAAAATAACGGGTTTGACCCACTTCTCATTTTCTAGCATTTCATATCCCCTGAGTTTGGCTTTTGTTCATCTGCACTATCTTTTGGGCGCTGCATCCCCTTCTCTGCCCCGTCTCCTACTCCCTCCCGTTGTATGCCCAGTGCCATAAGACCACATTATTAATGCATCAGGATTAAGAGTTGAGAAGGGTAACCTGTTTTTATTTTGGAACAAAGCCTTGATTTTTCTAAACTTGAACACTAAGTGGAATTTATAGAGGTTAGGAATTATGTTATTCTATAATTCCCAGTGGGCTAAGGATTTACTGAAGAAATAAGTTTTCCTCAGCAAAATTTAAAAAAACCCCGTAACTCGACCACAGGGCACATTCAGGCTTAAGGACACACTGACATCTTCACTGAAAGTGCAATGTGATGTATTAATAACTCTCTGCAATGCAGTAGCTATTTAATCTGTATACAGTACTGCAGAGACACCTAACAAAAGGAACAAGCCATCACATGCTGCTGATGTACTGCAACACAAATAGGGCATACGGATCCCATGCTCCATTTATCGGGCTTTTAAAAGGATTAATTTCCATCTCCTTGTGAATTTTGGAGGCTTGCTACTCTCCTCTTCAAACAGATGGCCTGGTTCTCTTCTATGCTATTCTAAATAAGAGCAAACAAAAATTCAGTGAAGACATGTAGATATGAATGCATATGGAGGAATAATACCCTAGATGATAATGCAATCAAAGCTTTTACAACCTTGTCTTCTCTACCCATACTGGCATTTAGTGAATACTGGCTCAAGTTGCTGTGAAGTTCACCACCTTTCAAAGCCCACTGCAGCACAAGCACACTGGATGTCTTGGCTAGGCATCCCCGACACCCCACAAGATGCTCATTGCTTTACCAAGAACACTGGGATGGTTTTAAGATTAAGAAATGTCAACTGTCTCACAGCTAGCAATGTAAAGTAGGCAAAATAAACTTTAGGGAGGGATGCACGGTTTCAGTAGAAGGAAACATAACATCTAGGAATCATTCTTACTAGTTACAGTGGAAAATTTGTGTGACCACAAAGAAGGCATCTTTGTACAACTCATCTCTTCCAATTTAACAAGAACTTGTAACTACAATACCTAGCATAAACAGATTAGTTCTTTTAAACTCATTTTAACAGTCTGTTGTTCACTTCTGCCACTGAATTTTCCACTGACAATACTGCCTTAAAAAAGCCCGCATTTTGTAAAAGCCAGTTCTCTGGAATAGCTGACTTTGTTAGATGCCAAATAGAAGTGAGTTTCAGAAGCTTTAAATAATTGATGTTTTCCTTTAAATCCAGCTAAACGACTTCACTCGTTTGCTTTTGAACTGGAGACACTTACTGGAACCTCCTCTGCACCTCAGGATGTTTAGCAACTAGAATTTTGAAACAGAAACTGAAATAGTAACACCAGACTCAGTATACTAAAAGATGTTTGCATTTACAATAAAATAAAACCTTTCTTCTGAGTTTCCTCTCTTGAACAAAAATAAAAGCTGAAAAAAGCAGTATTCATGTTTACATGTTGGGGAAAAGAATCCTTAAATTCTGCCCAGGTTGGAACTAAGACATACTGATGGTCTGGCTCCGGCACTTCAAGTCATCAGTCGTTTTCTTACGCCCACCCTGCTAAAAGGGAACATTAGGTCTTATTTTTAAGGTGGCATTAGAACAGTAAGCTAACAGCTTTTTCAAAATCCCAGTTCAATAGGAACATATTCAATAACAGTTAAAGGACTGAGGACTTAATAAATGACCGTGACGGATTTTTGCAGTGTACAATAATCACTATTTTGAAATCCCACAACACTTTAAATGAAGATAAATAAAAAGAAACCAAGCAGGCATTCAAGTTCAAGGGAGTACAACATACCACAGTTGTTCTCACTATATTGCTTCTATAGCTAAGTACAGCATTTTAAATAAATAAGGTCAAGAAGACAGACTGCTAAACGGCAACAAAATAACCGGCCACAGCAGAAAATCAAGGTGTCTTATTGCTGTGACATACAAGAGATCTGTAAAAACTCAGTCACCCCAAATCTTCGTTTTTTATTTTCTACTGATGATCCATCCCGACTGCTGTTTACCTTGATTTGGTCCTTCCCTTCCTTGTCATTAAGCTTTTAGCTTTTATCCAAGACACGGTTTAGTGGGTACAGTGGCGTTGGGTAGAAGGTTGGACTTGATCTTTGAGGTCTCTTGCAACCATAACAATTCCATGATTCTATAAGGTACCTCTGTGAAAGCCACTCCAATACAACCATGTTTGCGATCAAGCAGTGGCTTCACAATGCTTTCAGAGTTGCTTTAAGGCCGTTCTGCCGTGCGTGCGATACTTTCTACTACTTTTTAGCTGTTATTTCATGAAGACAAAGTTCCCATCTCAAACAAGCAATACTTCCCTTAGAGCTTTTGTATGCAAGAAGTAAAGCAGGAATTGAGATTATCTGAGATCGCTGCAGTGTCGTCACACAGAGCAGAGTAGCCTCTGCACCCCAGTACAGATAGGAATGCCTGCAACACTTATCGACATATCAGTATTCAAGATTAACAGCGCCAAGAGTCACACTTCAGAAGCTACAGGGCAAGAAGCAAACAGATTAGAGGCTTGATTTGCTTACAGTGAACCTTCGGTGCATAATTCACAGCGACTGACTTAGTGTCGTAAGCCGTTCTCTGCACTTTCTTCTTATTAGAATAACAACATGCTTAATTCGAATGAGAAAGTCATTTTATTAAAGCTATGTATATTGCAGACCCCCTGTGCCTTCTTTACCAACAGCTACAGAAAAATAATCCTATGGACTTAAAAGTATTAAAATTCTCTAATGTTCCTATTCAGAAGTATTTGAATTGAATTTTATATACACATAACACCCTACAAAGACAGTCAGTGAAAAGGGATCTTCAGGTTTCTACTTACCATTGGATTTATTATGCAATTTTTGTCAATCTGGAGGGAAAAACCAACCTGACAAATACAAACAAGAGTGGGGCATGAAACCTTGTTCATAAAAACATACTGCTACATGTTTTACAGCAAGCTGGGAGAAATTTAAAACATTCATGAAAAGACATCAGATAACAACTGTCTGCTCCCATCCTTCTGCTTTCCTGACTTCTATAGTCAGTACCATATTACCGCTCTTTTGCGGCTTTCAAACACTTTGACATTGGCCAGTTCTCACACTGGTTGTTAACCATAATAAACAACATCTAAATCCCTCCATGTGGCCCAAACAACTGCCGGTATTCGGTAAACAACTCAGTAAACAACTCAGAGTGGCTTTCTCAGTGTTTAGACCAGAGACAGGCAAAACAGGAACTTAGACTCCTATTTAAATCCTGTTCGTACAGCTAAAGGAGTTGTTTTCCTCAGATTTCTCCTTCGCGCTATATCTTTCTTCCAGACAGGGACATGTAATCCCACCATTTTTCTTGTTTGGGTTTTCCACTTGCTTGTTTGCTGTGAGAAAGAAGTAGCAAATCTCTCCTTATTTAAATATTAGAGCTGGGATCCAAATAAAAATCTCAAACCCAAACCACACAGCCCAGATTGGAGAACTGCAGCCACAAAGGCAAATATTAGGGTCTGAAACGAGTGAGGGTAGGGGCCGAGGCGGGGAGGATGGATGAACTCGGTGGGGGAACTGCAGGGTTTTCCCAAGGAGCCGTGCTGGAAAACAATTCCTTGTGTTGTTCTTGGTTTTAGAGAGAGCATCAAAGGTTTCTCAACTCCCTACCCTATACACATGGGAACTCAGAAGGTAAACGCTAAACCATGCACTGAATTGAGAGCTATTCTCAGGACTTACCCAGGATCTCGGCTTATTTTTAAAAAGCCTCACACAGTAAAACACTCATTTTCTTCCAAAACCTGTGATCAAATTAAGAACATTAAGCTGTAAATCCTTGGTGAACTATCTTCTGTTATGCCTGTGCTTTTTCTTAAATTCAAATGTCGCCTTCTAACCTCCCCCAGGGAAAGCTTTCCCTTAATATTCAGCCATGAAACTCATCAAACAAAGAGGCGAGGGAAAAAAAAAATAAATAAAAAATCCGTCCCTTCTGCCCTGCCTTCTCCCGCAGGCAGAGCGCTGAGCCGTAAGATCCCTGCCGGGGACTCGCCACCTACAACCACGAAGCTGGTACAGCAAAAGAGCAGGGAGGAAGGGCTGACTGCCCCACGGCTCCTTCCAGCCCGGTTACGTGGAGGCTACGAGTCGAAAATCGGTTTCCCTCGGTCTGCCCCGACATCCCCAGAGCGCCGGGACGCTTCACGGCCGAACAATGCTGCCCATTCACTGCTGAGCTCCGAGGCGCAGAGACACACGGAGAGGCCGCTCCATTGCCATTATCCCACTACGTTCAGCCTGTTACCACAGCTCTTAGCTGGCATGCTTGCCTTTCACATCCCCGTCTCTTTGGAAACCCTGAGTACCATTATTTCATTACAAAGAGGCACAGGTTAAAAGAAGTTTAGCTGAGCATTTTCCTGCTGTCCCCCTTTGGCATTACCTATGATGTATTACTCACGTAGGCAGAATTTCAGTAAGACGCATCTCAATTCTACAGTTATACAGAAATTCTGTTGCTATCGAATTGTTTTATTAACAAAGATTTTGGCAAAAGATTTGTGAAGTTTGTGTAATTTAAATCAGTAACGGAATGCACACAGATGATCAGCCATAACTATTTAGTAAGGTACTTGAACTGAGTCAGGGCTTGCAAATAATTTGATGAGCTTTATTCAGCGAAATGGAAGGATGTCAGTTCTCCTCCATGTCCTTTTTCTTCTTTTGCATCAATTTCTATATACAGCCATGGACTAAATCAGTTATACTTATTTCTGCACCCAAAAGCATTTATCTCTCAATACAGGAAGCCATAAGAATGGCTATATTCTTCCCCAGGACAAGTAGCATCAGGAGAGTAAAACAGGTCTCTTTTGCAACTGGTCAGCGTCACTTAATAGAGCACCAAAAGATATTTCCACTTCAATGATTTCTCAGCGAATACATGTACTTTATAACCTAAGACCAAAGGACTTGAAACATTTTAAACCTTTAAACTACGCACAGTCCCTGCCAATTATAAATTCACTGCAAAATATTTTGAAGGTTAGAAAAACAATCTGGGAGAAACATTCCCTCTGGATGAAATTAGAGCAAAGTTCTTTGAAAACAATGACAAAGGCATCTGGCACTGAAGGCCTAAACACTAAACAGCAAGCAGGGTCAAACTGACTGCGGTCATACTGCTGCCTTTTGCACGGCAATTGCTATAGCTGACCCCGACTCAGAAAAATGCAACATCAACAACTGAAAGAGCTCTGTGGCCAAACCGTGACGTTCACATGTACGTTGATGGACAGAAGAGAAGCTGCCCATGGAGCACCACGGGTAAGAGAGCTTCAACGGCAAAATTACCAGAGACAGTGGAGTCACGGCTGTAAGGACAAAAGCACCTCTCAACAAGCACAGCACAGATCCACTGGAATTACCAAGAAGGGGTTGCAACATCAGTGTTCCCCTTTGCCCTTTAAGGTACAACAATATAAAGCCCTTTTTAGAACTTGAAGAGCATTGACACAAACTGCGTTTCTAGAAGACATCTAGCTTACCAGAAGATTGCACAAACTCAAATCCAGTTTAATCGCTACATTTAACGTACATTGATTTTGTTATATATGTGTTTTATTTATAACTTATTCATGCCTAGGGCAAGAAGTATTTCTTGCCTTAGAAGAATATTCAAGAGAAGGTGCGGATGCTGCAGACAATTTGTTGTTAATACTTTTGCAACTGCCAATCACTCTGTCTTGAAAGAATACTGCACGGGGAGGAGCGCGTGGGGATGAAAGCCTAGGAAAGCTAGAAAGGAAGTCCTGCGCGCTCAGCGCTCTTAACCAGTCACCACTGCCAGTCTATGGGCTTTGGAGTTGTGGTCTTCCATTTTATCGATTTTCTTAGCAGTCGCATACTAACGTTGACATACAGGGATGGGATCAAAACAAGTATCATGGGGATTTGCCAGTTTAGTTACTGGAAGGACCATGAGGGGTTTTTTGTTATCAGGTTCCATATACCTTGAACAGGATAGTGCAAACTCCAAGTCCCACTATATCAGGACTCTGTCTCTTGCATCCAGAGGTGGCAAGAAGCATATTTAAGATAAAAGACCTGATAATCACCATTAGCAAAGAGGAAAACAATTGTGGAGTATGCACCGAGTGTGTTACACTGGAGCCCACCATTTTCCCCTCGTGTTGACATTCCTTTCTTTTATGTTTGCTTTTCTCTTTTCAAACTAACACAGTTGGTTTAGGAACGTATTGCTGATACCGGTGGTTCTGCTTTGAGCCTGTAATATTACTCTACACATTGTGATGTAGCTAGGAATCCCTCCTTAGCACTCCCACTTGCCCCCTCCATTTATTCCCTTTGTTGCAGAGATGAATGGGCGTGGGAAGTGACAGCTTATACTGTTAGTTTAAACAAAGATAATTCACTAAGTAACTCCACATTCTCATCTGAAATAGATTCATTTTAAGGAAAAGATAAAAAAAGAAAAAAAAAAAATCTTCAGACTTGCCGAAGCAGAACAGAAGGGATACACATGCAGAACGTCAGGTTTTTCAAATTTCTAAAGTGCTTAGCCGTAGACTTTTCCCGTATGAGTTTTAAGGAAATATGTATTATATTTAAATCCAAAACTAGACTAGCCATCCTACTAATATTTAAAAAAAAAAAAATAATCATACTTCTCATTACTAACTAGGTGTCAGTAGCCCGAAAGAATCATTTTTTTACCCACTTCAAAGACAAGCTGTTCTTTGTCACTGGAAGGTACTGCATCAATCATGCGCTAGGCCACCTAACAGGTTCAGTTGATATCCCATTAATATTTATATCTAAAGCTTTAAAATTAAATAAACGGTTTCTCAAAAAGGAGCTATAATCTAACCTGCCATGAAAGTTAAATGGCTTTGGCACGTTTTCTCTATGCATGTAAATCCTGAGCTCCTAATGTGAATGATTTATCCTTTCCCATCCTCAGAACAAGTGAGATGATGCAAGAGGAGTGTAACACCTTACACTTCAGCTGATACCCTGAGGTCTATCTCATGATTTTGGTTAGATGAAAAACAGCCCACAGTGGGGAAAAAAAAAAAAAGTGATCAGTTGTACTTCTCTGGATTATCTGATGCCACAACTTACATGCAGTCTTGACTGGAAAACTGGTATTGATTGACGGCAGCCATATAGCTCGTCAGAAATTCCCACTTGAAATGGAAGGCATTTAGCACAATTTTAAGAAATAGGAATAAAGCATCACAGTGAAGGCAGAGATTAAACACAATCTTAGCACTGCAGTTAGTCTGGTAACTTTGACGTTCCTCTTGTGTAGAGCTCTATGTCACAGCAAAGGAGTTAGCCCCCAATTTTCAGAACAGCCCCTTGCTGAAGGTTTCCAAACTTGATGTCCCTTCTCAATGCTAAGCACTCAAGGCTTACAGTAAATTTAGAAAACAGGCCCTGAAGCTAGATATTTAGCTTGTGAAAACAACCGAAACTCATTAACAGCCGACAAAAAAAAGTAAATGGCTGCTCAGCACAGAGTGCAGCTTGCATCTGCCATAGGTCTTCATTTGCTGCGCTAGGAACAACGCTAGGCGTACGCCTCGCTATGTGGAAACCTAAAGAGGCCATGATCCACTTCACTATCGCAAAAGAAAGCTCCACTACAGGAGATTAGCTTCTCGCCTCACGCTGTTGGTACAAGGCTGTCTGCTTCACACCCCAAATGCATTCAGACAGACGGCCGTTCTCAACCTCCTGACTCTCCAGGTCAGCCCATCACCGCGGCAGCTCCTGCCAGCACTCCGGAGCGTGGGCACGGACGGCTCTCCTCCAGCACAGCTGCCCGGGCCCGCTGGCAACAGAGGTCTCAGCCAGCGAGTCCGTAGGGTCAGGAACAGGATTATGCCCATTCAGATACTTTTGCTGCAGAAGATAGACTCTTATCTGTTCCTGAATTTAGCGTAGAAGCCATCTCACACATGTTTATATCACATGGCATCACTGTGGTGTCCTCTGGCACCACAACATACTCGGACACATTTTTTTATGTCATAAAGGAGAGAAAAAAAAAAAACCACAAACTTTCAACTTCATGCATATATTTATGCATTTTATATATATATACACACACACACAAAATAATCACCTGTTGCCAGATGACACAACTTATTTTGAGAAAGAAGGATGAAAACTTGACCTCCTGTCACACCACACTATTACAACCCTCCACTTTTACTGGGAAAATAAGGAAAAGGTTAAGTAGTTTTGCTACAATTACACTTTCCAAGTGAAAAAAGTAGGATTCGTGTTAATTTGCTGAAGCCTAAAGGTTTGATGGATAGAATATCCAAGTCGGAAGACAGATAAAACTACTTCTTTCTTCATCACCTACATGCACCAGTGACTTGGGATGCTCCTGAGCTTGGGGTCAGAGACAGCATGCCATCAGAAGACATTTAGCATGCAGGTCCTGTAAAGTGATTCCTCTCCGAACACTAAACTCCTCCATTTCCCTGCCTGTTACAATGAAAAGGGCATTTTAGGATCTTCACACAGAGGTCGGTGGTCTTGACTTTTCAGACCTGCCTCGCTTGCTGCCACACACAGGAGGAAAGAATAGCCTCAACTTTGTTGAGCCTGCTTTTATAGTGAAGAATCAGTGGTTTAACTAATTGCAAGTCAGTTTTACAGTCATATGTCTAGGATATGTGAATAAAACTTTTAAAAATCACCTTTTATTACAGCACATCAAAGTTCAACAGGCAATCACACTAAGGAAGATGAGGGTCTCTCTGTTGTGGTGGTTTTTTTGTTGGTGTGTAAAAATCTTTTCTCTAAGCATACTCACCCCCCCTTGCATTAGGTTCAGTTTACACTCTGATCATAACAAAAGATGTTTCCTTCTGTAGTTGTTACTCTATACTTCAATCCTCCCTCAAAAACAGCCGGGCTTGTAAAAACAGACATGTCAAAAGGTTAAGAAATGAACAAATAGATTTTCTCCAGCTGTAGAAAAGTAGCTGACAACCCTCCGGATCACAGGAGAGAGGTATTACTAAACCAAATGTCTGGTATTGAGTTAAAATGGAAATAAGGGAGTGGATTAAATTAATCTAGCAAAAAAGTAAGCAACTGCATGAAGGAATACTTTCAATTTGAGAAAACTGGATGATCTCGCTCCCTAAGTAGGAAGAAAAGCATCTTAACAGATACATGCTTTAGTATATATATAAAGAATACAAAGCAAAATCCATTATAATAAATACCCAGTTTAAGTAAGCATTATAAAAATAGTAAATACAGTATATTAGAAATAATCATGTACCAGAATAAAGGTTGTTCTTTTTTTTTCGAACATTTTATAAACCTGACATACTCATTTATTACAGAGGTTGTATCAAATTTGTAATGCTTCTAACTATTTGATACTTTGCTTTCAACATTTGGCTTTTATGAAGGACGCAAAATTATCTGTATTTTTCCCTTGGCTTGCACCCGTTAAACCCAAACAAGACTTAGACAGAAAGTTACCTTCTTTGGCAGGGTGGGGACAGGGATTTCCTAAGGCCTTTCTTTTCTCCTCTTTCCTCCCCACCCTCCAGTAAATCAAATTAAAGGTCAGCAAGTATTCACTGCAGTGGGAAGCCCCAGGTTATAAAAATAAATCAATTAGAAAATCTCTCCAAGATTATAGTAACTGGCCATGTACTCTCTTGACCATTCTAAAAACCCAGGCATGGTTGTGGCAATACAGTAGGTATCCTGACATTGCTAGCAAACACGATTAAAGTATATTTATAAGCATTGTAAAAAAACACATCATATGCAGACAAAACATATCTCACCAAATACTTGCTCTTGTCATTCAACAGATTAATCCCTGAAGGAAACAATCATATAATACATTTTCCACCTGCTGTTTTTCTCACTCTACTCTAAAGATTCTCTTCTCTAAAGATTAGGGTCTTATAGGAACTCCAAATATTGGTGAAAACTTTTAGGGGAAGCAGGCAAAAGTGAGAAAGATGGAAAAGGTGAAAGAAAAGGAAAGGCTTACCCCAAAAACTCGTCCTACAGCAACTGCAGATTCATTTTCACTGGAGGCATAACCCAATATACACTATACTTCCCATTTAGCCCACAAATAACAGATAATTAGCTACTGCTGTTTTCAAACATTCTAGAAATGTTATTGTCTGGGAACATGCCTGCAGAATAAGCCTCCCCAGCCCACCCCACGATTCCTTCTGCACTCGTGAAGCCGAGTAACTGGTTACTCTCTCGGAGACGTTCACAGCCCAGGATTAATGAGTGGCTAAGAGCCACCCTCTCATTCCAGTTTTAAAACCGCAGTTTTGATACCACAGCTGGACACCTGCCATCACTGCAGGCCTCAAAGAGGAATAGGGCTTAAAAAAAAAAAGAAAGAAAGAAAGAAAAAAAAGCATCTTTCGGGAAAATTCTTCTTCCCCGTCTGTGCTGCTCTGCAGCATCTTCAGCCTCCTCGGGCAGCGCGTTTATTCCACTGCCAGCTTTGCATTCCAGGTCGGGAGCGCTGCAGGCACACTGAGCCGTATCTTTCAGTTATTTAAGTCTGGGAATCCTCCAGAATTGCTTTCTGTAAGCTGTCCGGGAAATGCTGCTTGGCAAATGTGCGCTATGGCTAGGACTCAAACTCCCTGTACAGACTACATAAAGGACTGACGGAAAAGACTTTCTCAAAATAGTAACATCCCCACCACCACGCACGCTGCATCACTAACCTACACTGACACAATCTAGCCAGTGAAATGAGAAGAAAAATTCTATTTTCTGCCAACAAAAGAGGAAATTAATTACTTGGATATTAAATAAACTATAAGAATTTAAGAGCAAAAAAACCCCACACCCTCTCAAACTTCTGAAATGCACATATATACATACACAACATCTCTTTCTTTATTCTCTCTTCCAGACACACGGTTAAGTTACTGAAGTTACCAAGTAGCACCAAAGCCACACAAGTCACATACCTGGACATCTTTTTAGTAAAAACAGAGTAAAATATACTAGTCTAACTTTTTTTTCCCCAATGTATGTAGGAATACTACAGTTTCTTTTTTTCAAACACAGGTATGTAGGGACAAAGAGTTGTTTTCTGGTTTTGGTTGGGTTTGTTTTGTTTTTTTCAATAATTATTATTTTTAAATTACTATTTTTCCTAACCTAAAACTGAAAGCTTGCAAATCTTTCGAAAGATCAGAAACGAGAGAAAAAGAAAGAAAACATTACAGCCGTGAAGCTACATAAGCAAGAGTGAATCTTTTTCTCTTTTCTAAGACTATTTTGAACAAAAGCAACACTTAAACGTGAGTCTCCATTTGGAGGAAAGAGTTAACTCTGTAACAAAAGCAGGATCTAAGCTAGCGGCGGCAGCCCCAATGGCACACAGTACTCCCTGCTAGCCAAGACCAACTCACACTTACCGCACTAGGCTGGTTTCACACGGGCATAGCACGAGTCAGTAAGCTAAGGGCAGAGAGCCACGCACAGTAAGGAACCAGCCACCGATATTTGCTCAACGCATGGTAATAATAAACACTAACCTTTCTATTAAATAGAATTTAAAACTTTAAAGAGTACAAGAGTTTAGGTCCTAGAGGCATAAAATAGCTATTCAGTGGGCAGGGCACACCAGATGTGCGATTACCACACATTGTAAAACGCCTAGTCTTGCTCACTATCGCTGGTCATGTTCACTAGGGCTTATATTATTTGTAGTACAATGTGTACCCGAGTAAAGCGTTCATAAAGAGTCAAAATATTACTTGAAATCATCCTAGCATTCAAAGATAAGTTCTAGCTGTATTGGAGGGCAACCCATATACCGCCTAAGCACTAAGCTGAGTAACAGCTACAATTTATTGCTCCATCAATGTTTGTCAAACAGTGGCTATGTTGTTCCCTGCATGCCAAACAGTAAATTCAAAATAAAGCTCCTGGAAAATACGGTGAACTAACTTCAGCAGTTATGAGCATCACCAGCTACATACCTCCCTGCATTTATTAAAACACACTCCACAAACCTAAATAAAATACTTCTCGGGTGGGGGCCAGCACCCTATTCATTTAAGCTTCAAGGAAACTACCGGTCCCTCCTTTCATGTGCTCTGACCAAAGTTTGCAACAAGGAAGCTGCAAATGGCAAAAGACTAATTAATGCAGGTTTTTCATTAACTCTTTTTAAAACTTCATAGCTGTGTGAATTAAAGATAAAGTACGTTTACTCCCTAGAAGTATGAAGTCTGAAGTGAGTCAGGGCTCCTAGAGAGATAATGGAAGTCATGTCTTCAGATTGAGCTTCGCAAAGCTCAATTTTAAAATGAAAAAAAACCTGTCAAATCCTGAGGTTTAATTAGTCCTGGCAGGTCTGGACCACTGGGAACACTTCCACAATTTCAGTCATCAAAGTAATTATTGAAGGTTTTGAGGTTGGATGGTGGGAGAGGAGATGGGATAGCAAAGGGAAAGGAGCAAAGGAGGCAGCTTGTTTCTCACCGCCAGCATAGCAATTTTTACCTTCTTAGTTCTGCACCTAACTTTGATGGAAAACGGAAAATAAACTTGACCTACTGATAACACTCAAAGCCTCTGTACAAACAAACAGAAAACTAATTTAATCGTCTTCCAGCTCCCTCCCTCAGGCAGCACTAAGCAAATGAGCTACATCTTCCTGAACAAAAATTCACAAGTAAATACAGGGTTTGTGTTTTCGGCTCCCTCCTGTGCACGACCAGGAACAGATTTGTTCCTTTCATTACTGTAATCTGCATCCAAGAATTCGGAGATTTTATATCACACTTGTTCAAAAATGAGCTGACATATTTCATTCACCCTTCTAATACATCTGATGGATTTGGAGGAAGCAAGGTTTGAATTTCAGCTGTGCGTATCAAAAGGGAAGCTACCTCTGTCAGGTAATACCTGACCCAGTTCCAAGTTTCACCTATTTTTAACAGCCTTGGATTTGGCCACCACGTTCAAATATCAATAGCGGCCCCAATTCAGCAAACAGCAAAGCGCACTTTTATCTTTATCACACACGCTTAACTTTGTTCTTGTGAGCAAAGAATGAAGGTCAGAGCAATCTCACTTTTCTTCTTAAGCAGAGTTCCTCACTTAAACATATCCTACATGAGTTTACTTAGAAGTTACATGTCCATTAATTCACTAGCAACACTTCCACTCTTTTTTTTTTTTTCCTTTTTCATTAAAAGCTCTTCCATCACAATTACACAGCTCGCCTAGACTGCAACGATATCACAGCTCTATTGCTGACTGTATTATCCTACAGAGAAATTTTATTTGATTGGGGTTTTTTTAAGTATGCATTTTTACAGAGTAACGTTACTGAGTAAAAATACAAAAGAGATTCCCCAAAATAAACAGAAAGGCCAGAGACCAATATATTAAAGGCAGCACTTACAGACGTACTGAGGAAGAGACGGATACGGCCGCGGACAACCTTAGCCATCGCTGTCCGCGCAGGCAGTTACAACACACAGGTGCGGTGCGGCAGCAGGAGGGCTACCAGCCCTCCGAGCATCGCTCAGCTTACAGGAGCAGCCGCCTCAGGATCACCACGTCCCCAGCATCGTTGTTGGGCTATCTTTAATGCTACTTTAAGCATACACTATCAATATAGTCTAGATATAGACTATGAGCATACCATCTAGATTCATACTATCAAGGCAGCAAAGAATAAAAGTCTTATTACAGAAACTAGGACCAAGTGCTAAACAAGGCTTTGCATTTTTAGTTAACTTGCTAAATTGATCAGAAACATTTCATGTCACCTCACAAGTCACTCTTAATACAGATCCAGCAAGTATAAATATATGAATAACAGTTTGTGTTGTGTACGACTAAGTACAGTCATTATTGCATTATACCAGGCTAATGCGCAGAGAAGCTCACCAATTTTGTAATGAAATAAGCGAGTCCTGAATTTTAAGCATTTACAACATTTTAAATTTTCTTCAAGTTAAGCATCTGTCTATCACTGTTTGCCTTATACAACCTAGAGGAGTGGAAACAAATAGAAACTGTAGTAGATATATCCTTATAAACGATGTCTTTGTAATTTTAGATTAAGAACTAATTCAGACTAATGACAGTACCATAAAATAAAACATATTCCCTGACTTCCTCATAGACTTTTCTCTGCCAGAAGCAATTAAGAGTACTGCACCTTTGGGGAGTCATGAGGAAGGGAGGGAATGCTTGATGAGGTTATGACCCCTCCTCTGATAAAAACCAAAGATCTTCCAACTCCATTCCACGAGCAACTGGATACTGAAAAATATTACACTTCCCATTTTCCCCTGGAATTGGTTCGTTCTTCTTATGTCTTACACTAGGTTCAGCATTACATTCAGATCTGTGGACTGTTACATTCTTTTTTTAAAAAAAAAAAAAAAAGTTGATTTCTCAAAATCTGAGCAAGTCTTTTGGTTGAGTCCCCTCTCTGATCTGAACAAGTCAAGCCTGAATTCAGAGTTACATGCCTCTGAGCAGGCATATTCTGTACTACTGTCACATGTTAAACTCACAGCAGAAATAACATATTCATGAGTGCTTGCTTTTATTGGGTCTAAAGCAGCATTCTTGCACTCTTCTGCCAGCTGGAGCCTGGGGGATCCCTTTCAGTTAAAACATCTGTGGTCATGGCCATGTCACCCACCTGAGGGGCCAGTCCCCCTAATGCTCAAAAAAAGTCTTCAAATATGGGCATACATAATTCTTCCTTCAGACCCTGATTGCAAGGAGTATTAGAGAAAAAACAGAGGCAATTCTCCTCCATTGCACAAGGGAGAGACATCTTCTTAGTCTAGCCCAGTTTTCTCCATTGCACACTAACAGCAATACTGCTGCTGCCGTATCTTGGATAAGGAAAACAATCCAAATTCAAAACAGATCAGAATTTATTTTCTTCTTGTAGGCAAGGCATACACCATTAGATAATCTGAAATGGCAAACTACCTGGTTCTTGGGCAGGGAGAAGAAGGAATAGCAAGGGAGCTTCTTCAGATATGATGCCTGCAAGGATCTTTTACCATACAAGGTTCAGCTACCTTAACTACCTTTAAAAAGTGTCAGACGGGACATTTTCTCTTAATACGGGAGAGAAGAAAGCATTAACTTCTGCCATACTCCTTGCTCTCCTGCTAGGATGGGATACTCTCAATTCACCAGTTGTCAGTGCAATCATAGACTATTATAAAACCAGAAACCTGAGAAATGGAATACAATAGTTTTACAGATCTTATTTTTTGGCCACCTTTATCAGGATTCTCTAGGATTACCTTTAATCCTGTAAAGAAAGACCATTCCACAATGGGGCTAAGAATTCACCAAAACCAAACTAAAACGATACCTTCTTATGCCAAGGGAGTAAAGTAGAGTTAGTTCCATCATCGTAAAATGGAAATAGGCTACTGTTTTGTTCATGCTGAATTGGAGAATACACTGTGATCTCAGCTTGCTTTAGAGGAAAAAATCTACCTGCCCACTAGGATTTCACATTGAGATTGCTATCACAAATTAGCTATTGTGGTTTAACAATTCTCTTCTTTCGAGCACTGAAAACATAGCCTTGGACATTCGATTAACAAATTCAGTCCTCCCATGCATAAACACAAGAAAAGATTCCTTTGTAAAATGGTACAACAAAAGGTAACAAACCGTATCAGGGGAAGCAGCACATCGCTGGTGCTCTTTCTGAGGGTAATCACAGGCATCCAACCTGCCACCAGTGAGAAGAAACTTATATTCATGTGTATTATTAATTTGCTCACCTGCAACCTCACTGTTTACCTGACAGTCTGTTCACTTCCCATTTATACTGGGAGAGGTTACAAAAAGGCATTTCAAGGGAAATTCCGAAGCTCAACATAAATAAAGGATTAGTTGGTGGATACTACTTTCAAGATAAGGAGATATGTACCAGCAGTAAAGGCACCTGAGCTAATTAAGCCCTTCTAACCACAGAATGTTTACTCTGTCCAAAAATTGGCTTCAAATGCTTTCAACGCGACTGCTAGCTACAGAACAGCCAACAAAAGTACTACCTGTTTGCACAAAGTAAAATGAAAATGGAATGACAAAAAAAACTTTGTCTGGGTTTGAAACTCAAACTTGTTTGATTTCAGCATTAAGTTACTCAGTTATGAATGAGGGATGAAACAATGGTAGCCAGACAGAACACGCTCGAATAAGAAAAAAAACCTTTTAAACAGGATTATACCAACCACTGAGCAAATATTGTTAAAAAAAAAAATCCACCAAGAATACACCTTAAAATCAGAGCTCCTGTTTGCTGTGCTTCAGACAGAATAGAGATTTGGAGAGCACAGATCATAATCGCAGGTTTTATTTTAATTATCATTGTACAAAGATTAAGCTAGTCTGAGCACTGCATTCTAAATACAACCAAAAATTATACCAAATCATTGGTAAATACAATCCCGGGACTTTGAAAAGTAGCACTTACTCCTGGAAAGTCCACACATTTGTGGTGTATTTTACAAGGAAATCCACTTCTCTACGACATTTCTCCATCCTTAAAGTAAGGGCAGGGTCTCCTTGCTTCCATCCTTTATAGATGCAGTTTCAGAGGAAACCCCCCAGAGATTCCCCCCCCCGCCGCCCCTTGGTGTGTATTTGCACATTGACTTTTCCAAACTGGGACAGTTTGATCTGTCAATAAAATGACATCTGCCTTTCTCCTGCTCAAGATACAGAGATTATTTTTTTGTTTTAAACAGTATGTTTCATGCCTTCTGTTTTGGATTGTAAGCTGCAATACAGCAGATCCTCCTGAATTCTAGTATGACGATGCTACTTCCCTGTAATTCAAGTGGAAGAGACGTGTGAGGGCTTGAGAGCTTTAGTATACAACTATCATTGTAAGAATGTTTTCAAGGTTGTATTTGTATATGATGACCACCTTTTGTAAATCCATAATCAAAGAGTAACCTTCATTGTAATTTAATCTCTCAACCAAAACCGTCAACGTTTTGACAAGCCCACTGTGTTACAGCATGGGTGAAGCTTCACCTGAAAAAGACCCAGCCACCGAGCCTCAGTTTTCTGTCCTGCTCAGAACTTTCCTCCTTCCAGCTGCAGCCAACGATCTCCTGTAAGAATACGAGTGGTAGCATTAAAGAGCCTTACGACAGCAGATAGTTACTACTTTGTAAAGATACGATTGGCAGCAGCTTTTTTTTTGCCTCGGGATAAGATCTGGGACAATCAGAACAGAGAAGGGCGGCGGGCAGAGTGAAACATCATTAAGTCCTAGCCATGGAGGAGAAAGAAAAGAGGAAATTCCCCTGAGATGACAGCTTAAATTCTTCCCTGTGGGTTGCCTAGAACACAGACAAGTCCCTATCAGGTTCCTTAGGCAAGTCAGGGACCTGTGTAAGTGTTACAGGCAAGGAAATCGGAGGACCCAGATTTCAAAGCCTTGCCCTGGAGCCAACGAAAACGCCGCTTTCCCTCTGCAAGCTGTGCCTGTTGCTCTGCGTGGAGCTATCATTTACATCCTTTCCCAACTTGGCATTAAAAGTATCGTATTGCCCTGCCTGGAAGAGAAACAGCCCCTCATTTACTTCAGAGGCAAAGCATGTTTTTATTGCTTGAGTCCATAAGCTCCATTATTTCATTAGCACAGAGCTAACACCACTCTGATGTTTTTGGGAAAATGAGCTACATTCACTTCTTCAGCACACATGAAGCAGAACAGCTCACTAACTGTGAGTGTAATTAATCTTGAATTCAGCCCTCACACTGCATAAAATTGGGCAAATCCACTGCACAAAGTGTGATTTGCCCTGCAAAATATTTATAACCAACAGGGATGATCAGCAGCAAAGGTCCACGGTAAGTTGGTTCAGGGATAGCTATAACAGCTCAGATTCAGTCTGAATCACTGTATATTTCATCATTTATTGCATCATTTAACATGATACTGTTTTCAGTACCCAATATTGATAAAGAGGAATCTTGGCATTTTAGCAAGAACAATCTCTTGGGAGAATCTAAAGAGATGACAAGGGAACTTTAAGCAACAGAAGTTATAATTAGGACTGAGTCAACAAGCAAATTTATGAGCCATTCTTTTAACGTACTATTTTGATCCCTAAGTCATATGCACAAGGTTGACATAATATGCAAAAGCCATACCTGAGTACTTTGAAGCAGCAGATAATACTGTGTGTGTATATATAGATAACTAAGCAAACTATTCAACTTTACAGAAGTTGTAGGGGTTTTTGTGTTTCTGAAAACAGGGTTCTCTTGTACAACTTTTAGGAATTCCTTCACTGATGACTTCCAGGACTAACTTTCAAAATCCCACCCAGTTTTAGACAAACCCATTTCACTTTTGAAGGAGCTTCATAAGGTTCTCATGCAGGGGGTACACACACGACACAACAAAATAAAAAAAAAAAAACACGACCCCCCCCCAACACTCAGGGCTGTATTACACACAGGAACTAAACACATATTTCCCATTTGTTCAGTAAGTGAGCCACAGGTTTTTTTCTTCTGAAACCCCTCCAACTTAAAATTCTGAGCTCTTTTTCAAGCTTTGTTTAGCGTTTAGGTTTCAGTGGCACGTATACAAAACCACCAAAGAGCCCTCCCTTGCATTGTTATTAATATTAGCAATACAATATATATGAAGAGAGGTAGATCTGTAGTTAAAGGAGAGAAGCCAGGCTCTATCCCCCTCCCAGTCTACTTAAGCAACGCCTCTCAGCCAGGAGACGTTTCTTTGGTGGGGAGCTACAAAAAGCAAGGCAGAAACACGGAATCCTTCTCTCTGTTCCTGAATCCTTCTCCACTGAATCCTTCTCTCCCCTCTAACTCTCGGCCAATTTGATTATCAGGGTTTCCCAGTACTCTGCCAAGGTACCAAGAAGAGATCACAGGATAAAGTCTAACAGCTACAACTGTGTGATTCAAGAATGAAAGTGACTAAGTCATCAGGTTCAGTACCATTTCCTCTAATTACTGGATCATTTCCTATCTGGACATTTATAGTTCTCAATTTTACAGCTGCTAAAATACCTGTGATCACAGATGACGGCTGTATTCAACAGCATCCAAAGTTCAAGGTAACAAAGTGAGCTCAAACTAGCTTTTCTCTTCCTTTCCCCTTAACCCTTCAAACACCCCGAGATAGCCATTATATAGTAATGTAACATACTGTTTGTCTGCAAACTGCCAAAAAGGGGAGAGGGGAGAAAAAAAGGAAACCCTAGAAGAAAAAACTCTCTGGACTTAAACATTATCTGTAAAAATTGTCTGTTATTTAGTAGTTTAGCATAGTTTTACTCTGTAATCTGCATGCCATTCAAAACCTTTAGAATTACTTTGGACCAGCTCAGAGCTTTAAACCAGGAATTGGTCCCTTTTTTCCTACCTAAGAGGAAAAAAGAAAAGAAAGGAAAAAAAAAAGCAAAAAGAATATGCATTAATTACAAGGCACTGACTGACCTGGATTAGCCTTTATTCCATGTCAGCAGAAAAGAAATCCATCAATTACAAGGACAGAATAGGCTGTTCCAAGTGGATTTCTTGTGAGAAATAAAGAAAGAAAATCAACTTTTGGCTTATTTGGTTGCCTATCACTGTGTAATCTGCTAATGAGATAGTACCTTTCCTATAAACCCTTCCAAGTTATTTTAGGAACACAGCAATATTTAATCTCATCAAGTCTCTGCCTGTGCTGTTTAATTCTAAACTGTTGGGAGGCCAGTTTTCCCTTATTTACAAATAATCCTAAGCATTTTAATCAAGTGGGAGTAGGGAAACAATGCCTACTTTTAGACAAATAAGAAGAGGTGCAGGATTCGAATACAGCCAAGTCCTAGCACTTCCATTTCAAAAAGAACACTGAAAAATTGTGAAGACTGCAAAATATGGCATGAAAATCATTTACTGTCAGAAACCCTACATTATACCGACAGACAAAAGCAGCTTGATCTGTTCAGCTTACACAGCCCATAAGTACCTGTCTGAGGGTGACAATCATTTCTTCAAACAGAAGATTAATGTTGGAAGCTAAACACACAGACGTGTTCAGTCTAGTCACAGGACTGAACTGATGGCATAATTAGGGATAAAATCTCTTTGTCATGGTTGATTCTCTAATATAAGTTCTTGCTTTAAAGACTAAATCTCTTTCTAAAAAGTATGATATATCAGAAACAAAACCTTTGCAATTCAGGCCTTCAGCTTCCAAAGACCCCACTACAAAGCGGATGGGCTTGAACGCCTACTGCAGCCCTGCCGGGCTCTAGAAACTTCAGTGACCTCTCCAACAGGCGCAGGTTTAGCGCTTACTCTTTCCATCAGGAAGCCCACATATTTTCCTCGGCTAACCCAGAACTCATTTAAAACCAAAAAACCTCCACTTCTCTGTCCCATGCACCAAATCCAACATGAAATACTTGTATTGCATTACTCCTGTGGACACCAAGATCTAGCACTCGGTTCGGAAGAAAGACCAATCAACATCTACGATCAAAACCACATAGTTTTAACAAGGGACAAAAGTATGAAAAGCATTCAGATAATCCCATTGAAATACAAAATGTCTCACATGTAATGATTTTGCAGTTCTTCATAAATGCAAAGTTAAGACAAGGATGTCACCTCTGCAGGGGCAGACTGTGCATTAAAGTCAGCTCAAACACTTTGAACCCAAGGCTTGGAAGATGTTAATTGGAAAAAGGTAGAAAAAAGGTGACAACCTTTTCTTAGTGAGCTACCAAATGTTACTACACATCATTGAGTAGAAAGAGCACATAGTTTGTAAAACTTCATGTGTTATGAAGTGTTTCAGATAGAATATATAGTAGCAGAACCTGACCTTTAAGTGGAAAATCTACTTCCAGATACATAACATACTGTAAGAACAATTATATCCGATGTATAAAGTAAAATATCAATTAGTTGTGCTTCTTGACAGATTGTAAAAACAACCATAGGCTGAAATGTTTGAACTGGGATTTTCATACATCTTTACTTAGTAACAAACTAAGTCTGCCAAATACAGTACTTGAATACATCCAGACTTGAGGAAACTTGCCAGAACGTCTAACTTGGCAGAAAAAGATTAATCAGGATCTAGTCCGGTCAACAGGCGGTATTTTCAGCTCTGTAAGATTCATGGGGTTTTGGCGGGTTTTTTCTATCTTTTTTTAAATTTGCATTCAATTCTAGAAGAGTTAAAGACTCAAACATGGAATCAGAGAGTCTCCCTGTATATCATTCCTCACTAACATGTTTGTTGGCTTACGTCAAAGGCAACCCATGTTACATTATTTTTCTTTAAACTCAAAAGAAAAAAAAGGCATAGAAGTAAAAGTAGTATTTTTTTCCCTCCATACATTACCTTCAGCATGATTTCCCCCACCCCCCCAAGCTTCCCTCCTCCCTCCCCCATGTTCTCTGTATTTTATATTAAAGATTTCCTGGTATGACATTACCAGTGTGGCCTTTCCAACTCTTTTATTCACATGCAGAGAAGGGTGTGGGTAACTTATAAAAGTAGCTGTAAAGTACATATGCCTATAAACTTTGACAATTTTATAAAAGGCAGTTATTTCTCTGTATTAAGAAGTGACAACAATACAGTGACATTTTCCCACCATAGGTAAGTGCAAACCTTGTTTTGGGTATCGTACACTTCAGTCACAGCAGTAATTCCATGGCTTTTGATTTCATGAACTTTAACAGTTGGTACGTCAACTTTTATTCTCAGCAAAACTTTGAGAGTTTGGGAAATCAAAGGGATCTGCAGAAGCCACCTTACAGCTATCTTCCAAAAACGTGAAAATCTAAATGTGGGCTCAGCATCCCCAAAGAGGAAGAGAAGTGAAAAAATACAAAGAAAGAAAAGCACAAGTAAACAAACAAAATTTTTTCATTAGAAAAAAGTAGAAACGCCAAGAGAATGTAAAAAGCTGAGTCAGATCCTCCCAGCAGGGCTCACGGGGGGGTGGTGGGGTGGGGTGGGGTGGTGTTAAAAAAAAAAAATAAAAATCAAAAGTAATCAAGCTGGGGAAAAGCACAGGCAGGAAGAATTTACCTGCCACCCAAACAAAGTCTCAACCACCGTCTCCATCTGTTCACAAAAAGGAGGGCTCAGCACTTAAAACTGCATGGCAACCCCAGCAGTTTTGGCTCGCTCTCCCGCGCCCCGGTTCCCCAAGCCCAGCTGGGGCCGAAGCCGGCTCCCATCGGGTCGTACCGCTCCTCTCCCTGGCCAGGGGAGCTCAGCGTAGCACAAGGCATAGGAACACACTGGGACGGTTGGATTTAGAGCACAAAACGACTCCAAAGGCATGATCTGAATCATATCCACGTTTCTCCATCTGTCTGAAAGATGCGTGGCAAAACGGGCTGGAGCTGTTGTGTTAATAACGTGGATTCCAGCCAGGCCTGAAGTGATGAGCAAGTCATGGTCTGTGATAAATGCACAGCGTCCATATATATATTACGAAAGTTTAAGTCACAATAAAAGACTGCAGAGGCACAGCTGTATTTAGAAACAATTCTTCTCAGTGAGAAAGCTGGACTCCATGTACAGGTTTCTGGAAGCAGTGTCTGGAGCATTTTCCCCAGCAGCGTACAGCACCCTGAAGGATGCGCTGCGAGTTCCCATTGCTGCTTCTCCCTAGCAAAGGAAGCTTGTCACAGCAGCGTGAGCCCCTTTAGCTTTGGGTGGAGGCCAGAAGATCAGCACTCTCCGTACACTGCCAAACTGGCAACCTTGCCCAGCAGACAAGCTCTACTGGTAGAAAACGTAAGACCTGTTCAAAAGCCATCAGTCCCTGCTATCCCAGCTGTAGCCAGGGCTTGCAGGGAGACTCACATAACACAAGAACTCAAGTTCTCAATGGCATTAGACTTCTTAGCCATATGAAATGCAGGCATTCTTTTCTTTCAGCAGTTCTCTTATGAAACGCTTCAAATATTTCTGAGCACTTCATTAAATGCACAACATCAGCAAGAAATAGGCAACTGGCCAAATAATTACATTTGTATATCCCGAAATTATCATTTCGAGATGCAACCTAAAACCTCAGTCCTGCAGCACAACTCCACCATCCAGCTCCTTGCACCCACTCGTTACTCTAAGCTGCAGGCACCCACCTCCTTCCCGGCTCGCAGCACCGTGCTCTGTTAACAACAGAGCCCGCAGAGGTGGAGTCCAGGTACGCCAGAAGAGGCGGGTGCGAGGCTTTCTTTCTTTCGAGAGGTGGAAATGAGAGGGGATGACAAGCAACAGAACTAAACGATCACCTTTAATAACGAATATGGTTTTATAATAAAATTAGGATATTCTTCATAAACGTTTCTGAGGATAGAAATGAGCAACAAGTTCATGGCAGACTTCACACTCAAGAAAATCTTTCTGTCACGTGGAAGGATTTTCTAGCTAGCAGCTGTCAGCGGAACAAGTCTTTAAATACTTTGCCTGTTTTAGCAAGTCACAAAATACTTGCGTGGTCAGGTTGAGGAGGACAACTCTGGGGCACCTTCAATTTCATATTTGAGTGCCAGGTGCTCTAAGAGTAGTCCAGTGCCTCTAGTTAATACTGCCACTTCTTTGAAAATGGAAAGCCTATGATTTCCAAAAACTTTAGACAGTCTTTAAATAAAAATAATTTATTTTACTACTACTTAATTGTGGGGAAAAAAAACAATTACTAAAGGCACGAGACACAAGAGAAAAAAATTCCACGTATACGTACCTATACCTACAGCCCAAAGAAGGTGCTCTCTGTGTTTCATTTTGAATGACTACAGGGCTCCTAGGGCTGGGATGTAATACCAAGACTGTCTCACTGGGTAGGGATCCTAATCAGGGACAAACCTTGAAATGCAGCCATTTTCTTTCTGGGAGAGTTGTAGCAAAGTCATGTCTTCCTAAAGGATTTCCTGCTGCCTACAAACTGTATATTAAATTTAAAAACCCCAAAACATTCAAGACAGAACATCCCATCCTTCAGAAACGCTGGCTTCTTTGGACATGACCAGACAGAACCAGCTCCTGGCCAGACATCAGGCAAAATTCCCTAATGATTAGCTTTGTATATAACTTGATTCTTCAAATATTGCTTTCCATCATGAACGATATACCCTCTCATGAGGTAAGATTTAACCATCAATATGAGATTTTTATACAGTGAAAAGTACAAATACATGAACTGATAACCATTCTTCTTAACGAACACAGAGGTTGAGAGGAAGCATAGAATCACAGAATCACTTGGGCTGGAAGGGACCTTTAGAGGTCATCTAGTCCAGCCCCCCTGGGGTGAGTAGGGACATCTCCAACTAGATAAGGTTGCTCAGAGCCCCATCCAGCCTGACCTTGAACGCCTCTGGGGTGGTTCCTAATCATCTGGACAGAAACTAGACATAACTGAACCCAAATAACTTGGATTGCCTGGCTTTCCTGAACCAGGAAAGCCCAGACTTGTTAGGAAAGACGTTATATTCAAACTCTTACCACCTTAAACAATTTCTTAGTCCTTCCATCATCTGAGGCAGAGACTACATTGTGTGCATATGGGAAGAAAATTGTGTACTGCACCTGGAAGTTGTGTCCATTTTTAATTATTCTATAAAATATATGTTGCAGGGACCACTGCCAAGATGTGTGTAATGGAATTCATATTAAGCCCTGTTCCACAAAACCCACAACTAAGAACAGCTACTATTTTCAAAGGGTTTGGTAACTTTCAATGTTTTGAACTGCACCATCGGTTTTACAGCATGTTCTGACCAAAGAGGCTACCAGAACAGAATGTGGCTTTAAATTAAAGAATAAAAGCCTCCTGCGTGCAAGATCCAACCTCTCCAAAGCTCTTTTGCCTGCACCGCTAATGGACCCGGGGACGGTGCAAGAGAGGCAGCCTCCTGCCTTTCCCCCCCTCACCTCCTGCTCTCTTCAGCTTGCTGACTCTTCAAGAAACCGACTTCAGTAGTTTGACATATCGCTCTAAAACACGTAGAAAGTTTCTATTAATATTTTATCGCTCGCAAAACTTCAAAGCTAGCTCCCCTTCTGGTTTATCAGCAAGCAGCAACTTTCCCCTTTTTTAAGCTAAATTAAACTATGGGGAGCCAATTAAAAAAGCAAAACCTAACAACTAAGCTTTCCTCTGTATTAATCTCTCTAAATTTAGGATATATCAAGGCCTCTCAGCCCACTTCTAACGTCAGTGGCATAGTTTGAAATTACCACTAGACATATAATTAGGTGACTAAATAACAAAAAACCCCACTACAACTCTTAAGTGACAATTAATATTAGCAGGCTTGAATTTGCTAACTATATAATACTTGTCAAAGTTCTTCAGAGTCAAGTGGTAAATAATTGGGAGGTACCTGTGCTGCTGCACGCCTTGGCAACTCAAAGGGCAGAAAGTCTTTGTATCTTTATTTTCATTACTTTGGATCTCTTGGTTTTAAGGCTGTGGTCAGCCCAAGATGAAAGAATGTAACCTTGACAATCTAATTTATCTTAAGAGTTGCAGCTCACTTTAACTGTTAGTAAGTAATCCATTTTTGCCTCTTATCCTTCAATGTCCTTTAACTTGCTTCGGAAGAAATATGGCTGAGGAGGAAGGGAAATCAATGAGTCTGAAAACAGATTTCTGGCATGTCACTTGAATAAAGCAGCAAGATAAAATATGGAGGAAATTTCAACAGGAGGAAAAAGCACAGGTTTTGGGATGAAAGCTGATTTACACTTAAGAAACTGTTGACTTTACAGTACTTAAGTGTATTTTACACCCTATTAGTTTAAGTGAAATCCAATATTAACACTGACAGAAAGATTAGCTGTTACTATTGCTCATTTTCTGTACATTAACCCTGTGCAGTTGGCATGGGAGCAGTCTGGAGTTCTTACCATTGTTTGTGTTTCCACACAACAATATGGGGAGCAGTAAAAACCCTGGAATATATGATAGCCAAAAAACCCAACCAAACCAAACCAGCCAACCAACCCACCTCCCAAACCCATGATGAAACTGGCAAAGGAAACTACTTTAAATCATTATTTCTAACATGACAATCTTCATGGCAACTGCATCTTTTTAGGGTGTTCTAAGTACCGCAGAACAGTAATTTAACAAACGGTAGTTGCTTTAACAAAAATAACTGTTATGTTTGGTGACAAACTCTTTCCATTAAAAAAAAAAAAAAAAAAAAAATCTGAAGAGAAGCAATGGCTATCATTCCCGACCTAGAAAGAGCAGATGTAAAGTATACTGCTAACGTTTGTAATCACAGAATAGTACTTCTATATTTTCACTCCAGGTCACGCACAGTTAAGACTGCAGTATTACAGAGATACCAGAGAGTGTACCCTCTGTCCGGGGTCTTCTCCAAGAACTATTCTCGTACTCAAATTATTTTTAAACAGGAAAAGAGAATTTAAACCCGCAACAGCTTCTTTAGGATCAGCAGCACATTTCTGAGATGGTAAGCAAGACAGATGCCAAGTATGACACAAAAATTAAAAAAATGCTATTTATGAAGGAGTATTCAATCATTTTCTTTAAATTATTTTATATACATAGCCAAGTTCTGAGTAATTAATAGATTTAAGAATAAGACACTGTTTACCCACCATAAGGGGAATGTTCCCCGCTCCGACCCCACCGAGGAGCCCTAAGGGTGAGCCATCCCCAGCAGAACGCCGGGGCAGAGGCCGGGAGGCAGCGGGGCCCCTGGCTGCCCCGTGCAGTCACGTCGCGTGGGCTGCGTCGCAGCCGCCCTCTGCCTCCACCGGCGATTTCAGGCGATGCAAACAGACCACTAAAATTTTTCTTCTGATCAGAAAGGCAGACGCTGGGAACTCATTTATGGCATCACTGTGTTTTACTTTCAGGCTCAGTTTGTGAAGCCACTTGGAGGTGGGGTTGTTTCTTTTGTAAATATGATGAAGTTGAGAACCACACAGTCAAAAATTTCACCGGCAATATTCCACTCTGGATAAGCAAGCTCAGTTTTAAGTCAGGCTAATGGTCAAATTACAGTTTGCAGCTTAAATGTAAACAATTTTTTAAAAAAGCTCACAGTTAGGAGAGGGCCGTCTTCAACCAGTTTTAAACAGCATCCAACCGAGAGGAATATTTACACTGGAATACACAGAAAATTAGTACACCAATTGCTTCTTTGTTCTAACAAGGAACCTTTGCTCCTCCAGGAATGTTTGAATTGTTTTAGATTTCTCTCAACTTGGAGTATCAATTTAGAAATAAATTAGACCATTAGCATTCAGAATTGCTTTAAAGAAACTAGCTGTTTTTCATCAAGACACAGCACATTTGATTGCTCCGTGCAAGCCACGTTTAGTCTCCCTATTCTGTACTACTCGTAATTGGTTATTTAATATAGTCACATTATTATAAATCATGATACACATAATTTGGTATCATGTACTGTTTATTTATACAAAAGACAGAAGTGCTTCAAACTCAAGTGCTACACTTCTTAATTGCTTGAGAACTAAGAATTAATTACCATTGAGACAGAAAAGCAAAAGTAATTCTTTAAAAATGGGATCATCAATAAAAAACAAACCCATAGTTTTCCAAACCTCAAGTTTAAGCAGTTCAGCCCACATAAGCTTTCCATAACTCGTGGATGACTGGAACACTGATCTCCGGTGGGATACCGGCCAGCCAGGACACCAGGGAAAGCGCTTGGCATCTGAAGAACAAGTTATTCTACCTGTTAATAGCCCAGCCTTTGTAATCAGTGACTTCACCACCATTGCATTACAGCAGCTGCATCTTCAGTTCGGAGGAGCAGCAGGCTGTACCGTACCGTACCTAAACAACAGTCTACCTCTCACTGCCCTCGGTCAAGGGACCCACCACCACCTCCACTGCCTCCTCCTCACTCCACTGAGCTGAGGAGGTTTAAAGCCCATCCAGACAGCCCACATTTCTCAAGAGCGTTATGACAAGAGTCCTTATGCACTATGACAACAGTCTACAACCAGCGTTCCAAAGAAAGATGTGCCAACCTCTCACAGCATGCAGAGAGAGGCCAACAAGTCAGCGAGAAGTCAGAGGCAGACTATCCAATTTCATCACCCTTCTGCTTTCCTTCTCTCCCATTTCCAATCAGATTCCGGATTGCAAATCTGCTTTGGCTTCACCACCTCCTTTTATAAACACTAGGGTTAGGAATTTCAGCTATCATCTTCACACAGACACTTCCTCCTCCTTCAAGATGTGATTTTCAGGGGATTAAAAGCTGCTACAAAATAAGGCTATGAATAGCAAGTAAGGAAAAATAACCTGGCACAGGAAAATTATATTACTGGGGACTGTGAGAACATAGCAAGCATGTACTATATTTTTCCCCAGCACTCTTCCAGTTTCCAACCATTTTCAGCTAAAGGGATTTCTTTGGTTTAGAGTCGCTCATTTATTTGGAGCTGTCTTCCAGAGACTTCTCTGGCCTCCCCTTCAACTCACGTGAATTTTTTTACATTCACAGTATCCTTGGCAGGGAAATACACAGCGTCTACCACCTCCTGCATAAAGAGCCAAGGCCTTTTACGTTGAATCTCACCCGTCTAGCGTGCACAGCTGGTATACACCATCTATTCCAGATATCTCTTCCCTTCAGTTAGGCAGCAAGAAGCTGCAGGAAACAGAGCATGGAGCAAGGAATACTACAGAAACTAGTTCCAAATAACAGAAGCAGATAGATGAAGTATACAATCACCATCCCTCAGCACACAAACGTTTGTGTGCCCATCTCAGCCCAGTGATACACCACTAAGCCTACCAGTGCACATAGTTATCTGTGACTTCACGTGTACTTAAGGTTTGAAAAAAGCTTTAGAAAAGATGCTTCATTTTCCCATCTATTTTTGTATTTCTTTAAAAGAGGTGTAGTAATAAAAAAGCGCAACAGCAACCTTCTCCCTACACATGGCCCAAGACAGTACGTTGCTACGTGCCCGCTGAAAGCCCCCACCGTGCTGCGCAGAGGGCAGCAGGCAGCTCGTACTAACCTCAGCGACCGCACCCGGGCAGTCCTGCCCTGAAAGAATCAGTCTTAGCAAAATTTGAAGGTAGAAATACTGATGCTGTTTTCTTCACTGCATTTGAAGGGTGCGATCCATTGGGCAGTCTAGAGATTTACACGACTGCCCTCGCATGTTTTTCCTGTGCTGTGTTAGATATTATGGCAGAAAGAGCATGCAAACATAAGTCAGAGGAGCTATAAAACTAAACGAGTCTTATCACAAACAACAACAGTAACAGCTGGTAGGCTCCCGCTAGTGCCATCAGGTACACAATGCAAGGAAAAACACTGCCGCTACTATAAGATATTTGACAATGACATAAGCTTGCTGTCCGCTGGGATGTGGCAGTGGCTGGTTATAAAGCCCAGGTGTAATGTTCGTTTCCTTCAGGATGCGAGTGCGAAGCACAAGGTCGCTCCGAGAGGATCCAGCCGGGGGGAGCCTCTTGCTTAACGGAAGAAGATGGAGGGGAAAGGGGGAAAGGAAGAGAGACTGGGGGAGTTTAACTTCCTCACATCTTTCTCTTCAAAGATTTCTACTTTTAAGGCACAGAAAAGCAATCAGAGAAGCTGACTGAAAAAACCTAATAAAGCTTCCTGCAACCACATACCTTTTCTAAGTGTTTTGCATAAAGCTACTGCTAAGGTAGCATTTGACTGATAGTCCAAGAGCTTTGAGCGCGGGAGCCTTCCAAACAGGCACTAAGGTAGACATCACCTGGTGTCTCTGAAGCAAGCCTAGCTATGTTACAAATAGTTCTTCAAAGGTATCATGACAAAAAAATCCATCAGCAATCTACAGGATGAAGCACTTGTTTTTTATGAAAACCATTTAGTATCATCAAAATTTTGTTAAACTATCAAAAAAAGTGTTTTAATCCTATAAAATAGGTAATTCATAATGAAAAATCTACAATAATTCCCCTAAATTTTCGCAAATGAGCAACTGCCCAGAGATGCCAACAGGAGCAGTCGCTGCGAACCACAGCAGCCTCTCTGCAAGCGACAGGAGGAATTTGTGCGATGGGAGGGGTACTCCTGTCACAGTCTCATTTCCAATGGTTAACCATACTAGAAGTTTAAGAGTGACTTTTCAGCAAACACGAGCAGAACAAATGCCAATTCCTTTGCAAGCTAAACCAGAAATACACTCAATCCACTTCCTGGTATTGACACAGTACATTGTTCTGAATGCATCCATTGTAAATAGAATATAATGGCTTTGCTGTAGGAAAACAGTTAAGAAACAGTTATATGTGGATCATGGTAGGGGTTTTTTGTTTTAATTTGTTTGTCTACCACTCCTTGATAGCCACACAGGCAGCCTTTCTTGAAAAATATTTTTCACACGTGACATACACGCACTTCCATCTCTGCAACAACCGAATCTCCAGGTCCTGGGTTTCCACCCCCCCGACAGCACAAAGCCAGCAGTGACATTTATAAATGTAACTGTTGATTCTAAAGGGTTTGACAGAAGAGGTGGCAGAAAAGCAAACACTCTGCCCCCTCACTGGGGACCCTCGAGTCAAGGACTAAGTTACAGTAACTTAATGTCAGGAAACTCATTTCTCTGTTGTCTGCTCCTGCGTGCTTCACGGCTGAACTTGAGTGTCTGGAGCAGTGGGTCAGTGGGCGAGGGGCCGGGAGGGGCACTGCGCGCTTAAAGCAACACTGGCTTTTTAAAGGTTCCCAGAGAATCAGTTACCTTGCCAACACTTTGCTCAACCCAACTTGACCCTTATAAACAGGAAAGGTTAATTGTCAGAAATTTGTAACAACAAACAGACCTTTTTCTTACCCCCCCCCCCCTTTTTTTAAAACTAATGATAGCAAGAATGTGTCTTTGGAAAAAAACCAAGCGGCAATAAGATGTCTGGAAATAATTAAGAAAGTTCACATAAACATTTATACGTGTAAGTAGCAGTGACATTTTAAACATGAGAAATTAAATACTCACTTCTTAATTCTGACTCAGCCATACCAGTGAAACATTTCTAAATACTAGTAAACTGTATAAATGTTAAGTAAATAGAGAGATGCATATGATCAAAGACTATGGAAGTTTATCTTATGAGTCAGTGTTAGAGCAGCCACTGGCATTTGCCTGACAATTCTTTTCAGTAAACGTTATCATAACATTCTTTGAAAGTAAGAGTATTTATGAGACTAAAACAACAAAACCTCTCAAAGTTCTAACTTCCAGCGCTAATGATTTAGTATCACTTGAAGACACTAGTATCATGTTTTGTCTTTAGTAAAAGATTTTCATCAGGACGTAAGAACAGGTCTAAGTGAAGATTCATTTTTATTCATTATTACACCTTTTTTGTTTTGACATCTAAAAATTAATTTTAGAAGAGCGATTAAAAACAAAGCATCCAGATTAAACTAAGTTTTGTTTTACGAAACATTGCATCTGTTAAAGCACATTTTTAAACAAACTGCTTGAAGAACTTCATAGGCTCTTATTGCAACAGAATACAATGATAACTGTGATTTGAAAATGAAGACTCAACCTTATCTCATAATTTTAATTAGCTATATTTTATTGTATGAATTTCTTACTTCATCAACATCACTAGTAATCCATCTAAGTACCTGAGGATGTGTTACTACAATCTAGAAAAAAAAAAAAAAGTGTTTCAAGTTGTTGGTAGTTATTCAGCTTTTTTTCCTCATGCTAGTGGTTTATAAACACAGAGCACCAGGAAAACCAGCACACTGCAGCAAGCTTCACTGAAACTGCCTCCTGCACCTCAAAACCTACAGAGCTCATTTCCATAGGCAAGAAGTTTATCTATTTTTCAGGTTCCTCGTACCTGGGTCAAAATCTGAGGTATTAGGTCAGGGAGGGAAGGTCAATGTTATCCAGAAATAAAAATAATGTGGAGAAGTCAGACTATATCCAAAGAGCAAGCACGCAAGTTGAAGCGCAGCGTGCCAGGGAAGGCCCTGCCACGTCCATGCCCGCTGCCCCGGGAACCCTGAAAACGCACATCCCAGGAGGCTGGCACGCACCGCGCCGCCCACGGGAACAGCTCCCTTAGGATCTCATGAGTTAAGGCTATACATACACACATAGGTATGTCTACATACACACATTTCTATATAAGTATATACATGTGTATATTGTATGTGTGAGAGAATACATAAACAGTTATACATCCTTATATGCGCAGTTTCTTAACGACCCAGACAACCATTCTTCACGTGTCCTCTGTTTACATGCGAGATTTCAAGTCACAGGAATCTTGTAATAATTCCCTCAAAACATAGAACAAAGCATACATGGAGAAGATTTTTAGCTGTGGTATCCCTAATCGCTCTAGTCGAATGTGGTGCCTGAAAGCTTTCCAGTTGCAGCTTTCCTTGACAATGTGCAGGGCACTATATTATGTGTCTGCTTGATTAGACAGACATCAGAAGCCACTGAAAAATACGAAAACCTTGAAGGTATTGAACAAGATCCTCAGGGCAGTTTTTAGATCTCTGCTTAACTGCAAAAATGTTTCTAGACTGTTTTTTTAACCTGTTGGCAGTTCTGGTGAAATGAAACCACATTTACAGAAACAGAGACACACTGAAGGCTTCATGAGTCTTCCAAAAATTAAATGAAACAAGCAGCTCCCTGCCTCCCTCTCCCGTATCTAGACATGAACAATCCTGCATTCAGTTTCAACATTCTCATTTGAGGATGAAGCTAGCAGGAAAATGGTTGGAAACTGGTACCTGGGACGTCCTCACCTCAAAGACTGTTGTCTTTTTGGTGTCTAACAGATGCACATGCTAGCTCTCAGTCCTCATCCACCCCTCTTCACAGGCAACCATCTCTGACAGCCAGCATAAGGAGGAGAATCAATCTTTGTTTGATGGTCACGTCAGTGACTCCATCATTAATGATGCTCTGCAGGATTCTTTCCATTCCCTCCTCTTCCTTCCCCCAGACTCCTGCTCCTGGTCCATCTACAGCCCTGTGCTATCACAAGTCCTACCCTCTCTACCTCCTGATGTAAAGCCAAAGCAAGTCTTACAACTCACTTATGAGAAGTTGCTTGTGTGGCAAATTAAAACACAGTAAGAGAAAATGAAGTTACCTTCAACAGACAGGAGTAAGTTTTCCCCGGACTTGATCTGAAAGTTTTACTTCATCCCTATGTCTTACATCATCCCTATGTCTTGCTTAATTTACCAGAACTCCTCTCAGAGGCTTGAGAGCTGAAATGTGGCAGTATTTGCCACCGTTCCACAGCCAGAAAAGAAATTCGATACGTAACACATATAGTCAGTGCAATTTTAACACATTTAGATTCATTAATACCTCGGAGAGCCACAGATGTCATCACGTAGGCTACTTTCAGGGAAGCAACCAGCAAGGTACATGACAAATTGTTCCACATCCTAACTCACGGCACAAGCGTAGGCTTTGGCTCATACTGGACTTCATCCCAATGCTTTTAGCAGAAGGATTTATTTCTAAGAGGGGGGCACACAATGTGCGAGTCAGAGAGAGCTCAGTCTTTGAAAGACTAGCTGTAACTGCTCAACACAGGAGGAGAAGAGGCCTGGTATTGGCATCGGTTAAACGTTACAGGACATTTCCAACAGAAATTAACAGAAAGGCCTTTTGCAGTTAAGCATAGCTTAATGCCCTTTACATGGAAAGAAATTTGTTTCTCTGCCGTTATTGATCCACATTTTGAAATTATTGCAGCACATTCCTTGATGCCTTTCAAATGTCAAAATTGAGGTTCAAATGCAACAAAAATATTTAAAACTAAATTTTGAGATGTGTATTTTTAGGTTTAGAGAGAAAGCAGCATAAACCAGCCTGAGCTGCAAGCTTTATTCAAACTAAAACACACATTTGAATGAATACAGCCCTTGTGTGAGGACAGCAATGATCTAGAAAGCAAGCATATACAAGAGCTACTACAAGTTTTGCCACAAAACTGTCAGAAACACCTCATAACCTTCACGTGAAATAGCAAATTTTTATAAAATATTTTAATGAAACATTCAGCAGTGATTCTGAGGAAGGACTCAAATTAGCAGGATTACAATTGTTTTTAAAGAACAAATTTTCCCTCAAATCAAGTACCAAACTTTCAGATGTGGGAATTTAAAGTTAATGGACCTTGAGCAGAAAAAAAATGGTCTGATTTTCAGAAAGACTGAGTCTTTCAAGGTTCCACTGATTTTAGTGGAAATCATGCATATTCAATTCCTCCTTGCATCAATCATCCCACATCTTAAATGTCAGCTTTGGTTCTATGAGACTGAAGTATCCCATATGAAAAACTGGGCTCAGTCAACAAGATCTCTTTATTGAAAGGGGAAAAAAACATCTCCAAAGCTGAAATCCTAGCAGCCGACTGGCGTTCTTCCCTCATTATGTATTTTAGTGCTATCATGGATGATGGGCTAGGGAGGGAGGGAAAGGTTACACAAAAATAAGTGAAAAGTTCCTGCTATTTAGATAAACATGCATATATAAAAATAATTCAGCTCTCCCTTAAGTTTAAGGCCAGCAAGGAAAACTCACTTTTTTACTTGAAAAATTCTTCACAAAAATCACAATGCTGCTTTTCTTCAACAAACTAGTAAAAAAAATGAAAGAAAACTACTAACCTTCACTCCTGGGGACAGGTTCTGAACCACCTGAGGTTTTATCTGGCATCTCTGCAGACACAGGCTTAGGAAAACCTAATGGACACAAAGCAAAGAAAGTGTTCTCCATCAAACCCAGTACGTTTCCGTAGGACACTCCCCTGCCCCATGACCCCCACAAAGGATAGATTTTCAGCTTTCATCGTCTCCCTGTTTGTACGTAAGATAGGTAAACAATCAAAACTCCCTAGAGATTAACTGCAACGCTGTTCAGTAGACGGTTACCTGGATGTACAGCCAGGTAGGTGGGCACAAAAGGACTCTCTAATAAATTGCAGTGGTAGACTGAAAGCACGAATTGCATCTGCTGAACTTCTGTCTTTGAGGTTGGGTATTCCCCCCCCCAGTGAATTTCTAGCGAGAGGCCTATGAACTGGGATGGAAGAGCTGCTTACGCTCATGTACTGCTGAAGTTAATGAAAGAGTGGCCACGCAGTAGGTCACGCCAGCCAGCATTAAACACAAAATCCCATTAACTTAAAGCTTTACTACATTGTAGAGCACCAATATTTCTTCCATCTCAGCAGTGGGCAGAGACGAAAAGGCCTCTCCGGAGGGCAACGAGCCCGTCTCCTCTCACAGCATCATTAGGTACCCTCTGCAGTCCCGGCCGACCTGCGGCCAACACATCCCGACGGGGCTCAGCAGCTCTGCGTTACAGGCAGGGACAGCACGGGGGGCTTGGCGTAGTTACAACAGGTTGAAGAAAGTCAGCCTCTGTGCCTAGCAAAGTCCATCTTCAGAAGGCTGTCTAGGAACACTTGTCACTCCTCGTCATGGTTTTCAGCAATGAAACAGCCTCTGAAACACATTGCTGTTTCCTAGCTTTTCCCAAGTTGAACAAGAGATTAATAGTATCAGAACTGTTCAAACGGGTGCAAATGCAACAGGACCTGTATAGAGCCTTCAACATTTTCCCGTACCATTGTCAATTTTAAAGATTATACCTAGAAACTGAGGTCCGGTTACGTGGCACAGAATAGTATTTTAAGTGACCTCTTTAAAAAGCACGGAAATCCATCTATTTTAAAATCTAAAAGGTATGCTCTCCCCTCCTTATCTCTCATTAATGCAATCTGGTTCCACACCGTTGCTAGAAATTGCAGAATATACTAAACTTAGAAAAATGTTTATTTTTTAATAAAAAGGCCTATTTCATCACTCCTAGTCATATTATCAAGTAATCAACATTTCTCTTCATGTAGTGCCGATAAACTTAAATCTTGTAAGATTTATTTCGCTTTTCTTTTCTTCTCCAAGAGGTATAACAAAGCTAGTGGAAGGAGGAAAGATTTAAAGAAAAGCAATACAGAACTCAGCTCTTGTTTTCTGTAACATACCAAGTTTTGAATTACTCAAAAATCAGAAGTCAAAGTTTAGTATTCCTTTATTTATTTATTTATAAAGTTCCTAGTTTTAATCTAGGAAGGAAATCTCTAACAAATACTATTCATCAGACTAGGAAAGCAAATCTCTCTCTGCAGCAAGGCCAAGGAGGACTCACATAAAATCCAGCAGAGAAGCAGCATTTGGGGTACAAGTTTGCTAGTAAGATGTAAAAGAAAGTAATTCTTGCTCGCTTTCTATACAAATAGTCTCCACTTATCCAATCTTAATGCAAACTTTGGGATACTACTAATACTAATTTTAATATCAATCATATAAAGTACCTTATAAAAATTGTCCTGTTAGAGCCTTCCAAGTACTCTTGCAATGCAATTATTGATCTAGCTTTAATTGTCTCTGCATCTCAGGCACAGCTATTCTACTAGTCCATGAGGTACCTGGTATTTCTGAATTCATCACTTGAAGCTGCTACCTATTGCTTACTCCTCTGAGCACTTTTTCAGAGAACAACCCAGTAAGAGAACTTGAAATACATATGCATTCATAATTTATGAATAAACACAGCCATACTGTTTACATTTCTTAATTAAGCAACACTCTTTAACAGTAACCAAAACCATGCAGACGTATGACCACGCATTTTCACAGGTCATAATCAGCCAGGGCCACCCAAACAGGCATACTGGGAGGTCCTAGTTTAAGAAATGTGTTGTTCCTTCTAGTAGATTGGTTTGCCTTTAAAATCCTGAGCTGCTAAAAACCGTTTCAACATTACGAAAAAAATAAGCTCTCAGTTCCTTTAAACACAGGATCTAGATCAGCAGCATTGCTATAGCTGAATTCATGGGAAAACATTCAAATTTACAACACATCAGTGACCAAAAAATATTTAAAAACAAAAAGCATGCTCAGGAAAAATACGGATTACCTGCATTTCACAGACAAATACAGTCCTTGTCTCTTAAATTAACTGTACTTTGCTAAAAAAAATTAAGGGTTTCCAATTATTCAAAATAGCTATTAATTGAAGTACTGTAATTTTCAATTTTAAAACTTCATGGAAAAATTTTCATTGGAGAGAAGAATTCTGTTCCATTTTTGTTCTCTCAACAATTTATCACTGTACTCTAAAAAAGCATCAAGCGGTTTGAAAGAAACTATTGTTCATCATAGGATCATTTGCAGTTGTAACTATGGAGTCCAACTATGTATTTATGTTGAACAACAATCATCGTTAACCAAAATCTAATCTGAACCTCCTCCTCCATGTCAAATCCCTGGCCCCTAGTCTACATCGGTTCCAAATAGCTGGAAGTGATCTGATTTAAGGAAGTTGGTTGGATTTCTTAAAAAGCTTTTCAAATACAGTGCCTTAGACACACACTGCATTTCTTTCCCCATCTCACAGAGGCACAACCAGCATTAATACTACGATTCTGCTGTGGCCACTTTATTCACAATCAACACACGTGTGTTCCTTTAGAATACTATATTACATTTAAATGCAGCCTTTTACAGATTAAAGTCAGTGCTTTATGACTAGAGATCAATACACGTAAAACAACTGAAGCCCTGAAGTTCCACAATACACACTGTGCCCTTAACAGTAAAGCCATCTGCTAGTTTATTTTTAAACAGTATTTGGATGAGTTCTTCCTGCTGTAGTAAGTGTAAGAGTGGGTGAGGAGAAAGTGGGTACTAATTAGCGGGGTTTTTGACATGAAGTATTCTGTAAATGAGCAAGGACACTTAGATGCCCACACAGCCCGGACAGACTGCCGCCCTTCCCAGGTGAACGGCATCCGATGATGCGTTTCTGAATGCAGAACCATGCTCAGAACCCCAAAACCAGCACCCGGAAAGTCTCAGGTTACAGGGCAAAATCCAGACTCCAAGGAAGGCTACAGCAAAATTCCCATCCACATTAACACAACCAGAACTTGACATTTGACTGTTAAATACTGCATATATCTTTGTTAAGAGAATAAGGACATCCGTCCCGGATCTCGTTTTTGCCATTTGTTTGCCTACAAAATCCCTTCTGGAGCAGACGCATTGCTTCCCTGAACCCCAGGAGAATAGCTTTGATCCCAGGTCACATAAACCATAAAAGCAAGTTTATATGCTAACACTGACACAATTCTTTCACATGAACCCAGAAGTGACACTGAAAGAAACCAAATAAGATGGACAGAGAGGACAGAAGTTAGGAGGCCACAAACCACTATATGCCATCAAGCCTCATTGCTGCTCCTGTTCACCACCACCCCTCAGCCCCTCTAAGTAACACAGAAGTACCTGTTTAAGATTAAAGTGTTATTTCAAGTCAATATTTATTCCTTCAAAATTGCACAGAATTCTAATGGCTCCTTTCATTCCCTTCCAGCAGAGCTCTGGATGTGGGTGTCAGTTACAGCTTCCCTTCTCCAACGGTCCCCCCCTTCGAAGTCCCACAAAAATCTCCCAGCCTTTTTTCCCCTGCACATCAACACATACCAAAACCTTCCAAGTTTGGGGTTTTGCTTTTTTGGTTTCTTGTTTTGTTTTGTTTGTTGGTTGGTTTGTTTGGGGTTTTTTTGTAAGATGCTACACATTTTGCTGATTTTCCCAAACCAGGTCACCCTTGCACCTTCTTTTCCATGGAAAGGCCAGTAACAGTGGCACTTAAGACAACTGCACCAAGAGATGAGCTGGTCCAACAAGACCATCTGATCTGTGTTGGCGAGAAGGCGCAAAACCTCTTTTGTACATTGCTTGCCCCATCGATGAAAGTCACAGTAACATCACTCTCTCTCACGCCTCCTTCTTCCGAACAACGTAAGTCTACAGCATCCTCTGCCTAGTTTCTGGAGCTAATCTTCCATATTGCAGCTGCAATCCAAAAAAACTTTTTTCCTCGTCAAGCACAGACCAAACCACAGAACCCCTCTGTCGCTTTCTTTCTGGTTTACTGTAATTCTCTGTGTTTGAATGTGAGAAGCATCACAAATGCTCTACTGTAAGGAATGAGCTGTGTGGCTCCGCTGTGGTTTAACTGCTACGCAGTCTTCTCTCTCCAATAGCTCCGAATCCATTCCCAGTGCTATACCAAGGCTTTGGTCACACTTTTCCAAACCCACTAGAAGATCAAGTTCAGCAGCTAATCACTCTGTGTCCATCTGCAAGTCAAGGCAGCTTACTGCTCACAAATCAACACAGGATATGAGGTCTAGGAGGGAACATGACACGGTATCTTCTCCTTCAAACTCTGTATAGAATGAACTTCTGGAAAAGATGAGACATACTCAACATTTGGTCAGCATCAAACCACGTTGCAAGACTCCTTACTTAACAACATAGGCTGCTACTATGCCAAGTGAAACGCAGAGGAAACTTTCCCCACAGGGTCTCCTCAGGGGAGGAAGAGGGATCAAAACATTGATGGACGCTCCCCAAATACCCTCGTGAAGCATAAGTTCAAAGTCTAAGCAGAAAGATGTCAGTTTTAATTGGTGAAATGCATGTATTTACTTCTGATGCATTCGCTCTGTGATGATCACAGCAGTTTCTCAGCTCAGCAGAAGCAACAGCTTTCAAACTAAAGTCACTTCAGTGCAGGTTATATGAAAAGTACTTCGTATAAACAACCACGGTTCTTTTTCTTTCTGTGAAAATGAACCATTAATGAGTATTTTTGAAAATATATCCTCTTTTATACATGCAGCTTCGCTCAAGATCAGCCCCACGTTGCACATAATTGTACCACAGAGAGCTGACAGAAAACAACCGAACACCTCTCCCGCGGTGCTAGGAAATCGCAAGGCCCTTTCCCATGACGACGTGTGTCTGACCAACAAAGCCGGCGGTGCCAGCAATGCTCCCGCGGGCAGCACTGCCAGGCAAGCGCTACGAACCCTTCTGACTGTCAGGTATCGGAATCGTCCTGCTTGCCACGCAAGTCTGGATTTGGGTTTGGATAGCCTGACAGCTAAGCCCCTACACCACCTTTTGCTTCTTTCCAAACTTCCTATCATCAGAATAAACCACAGCTCTTCTCTAAAGCACTGAGTGTTTTTCAAATTATACACACATACACTGCTTCCCTCGCTCCTTTGTACAGCAGAGTTAATCTCAGCAGCCCTCCCAGTCTTCACAAAAGTTAAGAAAAAAACAACATAAACAAAAAAATCCATCAAAAGATTGCATTTCAC
>NW_009593088.1:464-4908 GCF_000690535.1 Cariama cristata | reverse complement strand
TGTAGATGTGGTGCTTAGGGACACGGGTTAGCGGTGGACTTGGCGGTGTGAGGTTAATGGTTGGACTTGATGATCTTAAAAGGTTTTTTCCAACCTAAATGATTCTATGCTGCCAACACATTTGAGTCACCCTTCTGCTTTTGTCCCTCTGTACTTTTATTTATTGTGTTTTGATGCCTCTAACAGCAAATCAAAATAGGGATGTGCCAAAGACTCTCAAGTATTCCACCCAACAGTTATAGCGTCTGTTGCAGTTTGGGTTAGGATTTAAAAGAAGCTACATCACGCTCTGAAGAATAAAAAATAATTTACTATTCTAAAGCCATGTTTTGTAGGCTTTGATTTCACATTAGCTGTGTGACCTGGGAGGAGAAGGAAGGTTGCTTCTGATTTACAGATTCACCTCTTCTTAATTTGAAAACTAAAGCCATTTGTTTGGTTTTGATTTCCCTTCCTGTTAGCAGTTGCGGCAGAAAGATTCTGCCAGGCAGTTTTAAGCAGTCTTCCTTAATGTTAATTCAAATTCAGCAGTAGCATGAATATGGTTCTTTTGATTTCAGTTCAATTACTCCAGAGTCAACTTGATCTGCATGAGACCAGAATTACTGCCTAAAATCTCAGGCTTTTTTCCACGGACTAGCTCTGCTAGAAAAACTTTATTTTAAAACATGAAGCAGAAGGCATAACTCCTATGATTCTTTTGTGCTTTACACAACGTTTAGAAGTACAAATACTTAAGGTAGAATGATGGTCAGATAGATAATACCACAAAAAACCCCGCAAGAAACACAGAGTGAAGTTATCAGCATCATCTTGCTCACATCATGTGATACACACAGGGGAAATAATGCTTCTGATCTACCTTGTACAGCATCTGGAGAGCTGCTAGTGTCATGGTTAGGTAGCATTAAATGAGGTTCTGGCGCCAAAGACAAAACAAAGAATCCATGCAGGCAGGCATATCCTGTAGGGATACCTGCATCCACAGAGCGCGTACCAGCATCTGTAAATAACACAGCAGGTTTTTTTTTTCCTTTCATGTACATATTTAATGGAATGCAAATAGTTTTGGCATCATCATTGAATTGTGTCAAGGGATGCTTCATAAAAGCTATAGGATAGGCCTATCTTTTGAGCTCTACCTATGCAATTGTTTATTTGCAGCTTATGTAAGTAAGAGGAAAAAATCTGTATATTCTGTTCAGCGAATACAGTGCATACTGCATGATGCAGTGTTACCCAGACCGGCATTAAGTAGGGCTGCATGTATCATGTCCGTGTGTACGGAGCAGCTGGAAAACTTGATGCACAACATACAAAGCAGTTATGTATAAACCAATTAGATCACCTGTAATGTGCTTTGAAGTTATCCAGTCCCACATCTGCATGCTGAACGCTAACAAACACAGCTAAAAAAATATATAGAGTTTCCTTTTCCAAATACCTAAAGAATAATTTGGTATCAGACTGCACAGTGTTTGTAATATATGCTGTTGGACATGCCCTGCTATAATGGTCAGCAGGGGTCCACCTGGAAGTGATGAACAGACCTGAAATTAAAATTAAAAAATCCAGGGTTTATCCTCCGCTCCAAACATTGGGCTAATTTAGTAGGTTTCTTTCACCTGATCTTTAGTTTCGAATGTGTTATTTTTCCTGAAAATGTGGCAGTTTTACTGATCTTTTAAGGATGTTAGTAATTGCAGGTAAGAGAGGTCTTGGCCTCAAATGCTGGTTTGCTTTGGCTTTTTATTCTGCTTGACAAATTGGTGCCTGTGCCTCCTGCTCCCCACCATTGAGTCTCCTTAATTCCATTTATAGGGGAGTTGCTTCAGTGTCTTGTCACATGTGAACTTTTTTGTTTAAGGATAAATTTTTCTGAGTGCTAAGTCTTATAGCAACTTGGGTACTTCTGAATCAAAGTCAGAATAAGATGCACGCTCCTGAAATCAAGCTTTTCAAAGAGATAACTTTCTGACTTCTACTGATGTAATAACTACTCTGTACATGAAGACTTCTGAGGACCGTGCAGTCAAGTCACATCTGAAAATAGCATTAAGGTCCCAAAGCTACTAAGGCAGTTTTGGAAAATACAGAATGCAACTACAGTCGCTTTCTGTTACATCTTGCACGTTGGAAGGAACAAAGGGCCATTTCCTAGTGTTTTGATGACTATGTGAAACCTGGGTATGCCCAAAACATTGCTGGTGTGATTCTTTTTCATGACAGTAGGTGATTAGGAAATTTGAAAGAGCGTCCTTACAGATACATGATTAAATGTTGGTTCAAATTATTTGAAGCGAGGTACTGAGGACATGTCTTTTGAGAGCTGTGATCCAGGCTGATACTTTTGAGTTGAAAGCTTAGTTTTACCCCACTCCCTTCAAAATCTAGAGTGTGCCAGAAACATGACCTTTTCTAGATGTTTGTAAAGTATCCAGAAGCATTCTTGAAGAGGAGACAGGAAGTTCAAAGGAAGGAGTAACTCCAAAAGTTCCTGTTTTGGCTAGTTTGTATTAATTCTGTCTTGACTGTGTAATGACAATAAGTCTCCTATTCAGTATGCTCAAAGCTGAGTCCATAATGTATCAAAATGTGATTTTAAACTGCCAAGGCTACTGGACAGTAGATCAGCTGTGTGTGACAGAGTGTCGCCTCATGCCTAGTTGGGACAGGAGACTTCTTTGGGAGGAGGTTGTGGGGAAGATGGATAAAGTGCTACCATTACCTCACCACCGAATTTGCAGTCCTCTTCAGAAAGGAGGTTGCGTTTGATTTGTTTTGCGGAGCAGCGTATTTGTATAAGCAGAGAATTTGGTTGTGATTCCATTAATGTTTCCACCCAGCGTTCCTTTGTTAAAAGGGAAGTCCAAGTGTCTTAAAAGAAATTTGTGCAGGTAAAGCTCGCAAATATTGCTGTATTTGCAAATCGCATATGAATTAGTTCTTGGATTTACAAATAGCATATGGTAATGAATACTAATTCATCTTTCCACAAAAAAATATTATGAAAATCTGAGTTGTCTCATGAAACTTGGCCTTAAAGCCTAAAACCAAATTACTGAAGACAGTCAAGAAATTGTAAGATTTAAGGTGGTATGTGACATGTTTTTGAATAGATTAACTTAACTCTGTCATTTCTTAACAGCTTAGTGCTTGATTTGACCCAGAAATGTTTCTAAGAGCACAATTTATGTATATGACTTTGTAGTAAGATACCGATCTAGAACACAGGCACGCACCCTTGCAAGCAGAGTTGGGAGAATGGTACAGTGTAGGTGAGGTTGTGGTGGTTTAGGGCGATAAGGTAAAGCTGGGGAGCCACCAGAAAGATCCCCAAAATGGTGTTTGAGAGTAGGAGCAGAATAGGAGTCAGCAAAAGGCTTGAGGGAAGATTGTACCTTACGCTGCTGGCCCCAGGGCAAAAGGAGGGATTTCCTTGGAACTGCAGATCCGAGACCATCAGTACTGTTTGGCTTTACAAGGAGAAACTGTTTAAGCAAGGAAGAGGCTCCTGTGAACTTACCTTGCAAGAGAGCAGCTCATGTTGCTGTTAGATTATAGAGGTCACATGCAAGGATGACACATTAGGCAGAATTTGAAATTGTGTCCTTGCTGTGCTGGATTACTGTTGCTAGATGTGTCCTTCCCTACAAGGTCACCTTCTGGAGACCAAGTTCTTCAGTCTTTTCAACAAGTTTGTTTTATATCCAATCCTAAAATAGAAGAGATGAGTGAAAACAGTTTAAAGATCCCCTGCTAGCTTCAGGCGATCCCTGGGCTGCTTCTCAGGTGTGGATGCACTTGTGCAGATCTGCCTTGAGCGGACTGGAGCTAATGCAGGACTGCGTAGGAGCACAACATGATGCCTTTGCTTCGCTCGCTTACAGCAGAAGCGCCACGTGCATTTCCCCATGCCCAGCAGCAGTGCACGTGGTTCCTGCATGGCAAGAAAGGGCCAGCAAGGCAGAAGTGCTCTCTCTTTCACTCTGTCTCGGACCTGGCTACCTCCCGCCTGTGCGGCAAGAAATGCTTTGAGATCTGTGCAGCTCCTCCTAGAATAGCTATAGCAAGATTAAAGTAAAAAAATTCCCCTTTTCTCTTGCCCATAGTGGGTCACTTTGAGCTCCTCCTTCCTTTTCATCTTAATCAGATCAGGAGGAGGTTGTCTGCTGGATGCAACCCTTAGCACCTGTTACTGCACAGGAGAGACTCCCTCTGTTCCAGAAGGATTACCACAAGCCTGATTATAGCAGCATGAGAGCCCCATGAACCCAGGTCATGGGCATTACAGAGGAATCTCATCACAAATCTAAGGCATCTAGAAAAGATTTCCAGTGCATACCTACATATTCTGACAAGGTCTCTTATACATTGGCTGGGAATAATAAGCAAGTCAGACTAAAGACTACTGTTGGCGTATTTTCTGTATGCCAGAGCTTTA
>NW_009593088.1:0-326 GCF_000690535.1 Cariama cristata | reverse complement strand
TAAGAAACCAGCCACCACAATATTGCTGCCAGAAGAGGTATATTTTTATTACATCTGTTGACATACTTTGACATGCAATTTTATCAGAGGCAAAGCACAGCTAGGCTTTAGCTTGCTATTGAAGGTGAAACCCAATCTACAGTAGCCTAGTTTCACTGAAGAAAAAAACAAGACCATTTTATTGTTAAAAATCCCCTTGGAGATACCTCAGCAATTTTGTTTTGTGAAACAAATAATTGAACAAAAAGTATAATTTTGCTGTAGGGTATTGTGAGGTTGACAACTAATTAATATTTCTAAATGTCTCCATGAAAATCATTCTGGTT
>NW_009593087.1:13105-14771 GCF_000690535.1 Cariama cristata | reverse complement strand
CCAAACTACAGTAATTATAACATCTCAGGGAAACAATCTAATTGCAGGCTCCTGAGCAGAGCAGTGCAGTCCAAAGCGCTATTATTCTTTAGCAAGAGGTGAATTATTCAAAAAGACAGGATTTAAGTGAGGAACTGCCAGAAGGTTCAGCTTCTTCATTATGGCCATGTTATAGAAACTTGGTATTTTATATGACCTTCATTACCCATGTATAAAATAACAACTAAGCCACCAATTTTCCTACAGTGCAGCTACAAGGCTTTTGTGCACCAGGTTTTCAGAGAAGCCAAGAGTCACTGTGATCAAGCTAAACTCATTCTTCCTGGCTTCAGGTCTGATGGACCCATTAACTAGATGGCCAGACAACATCCAGAGTAGTCTGGGCACACTAAGCTCTGATCCTCCCAGGTAGCTATCTAGTTACCTTTTGCCGTCTGAAAGGCTGGTAATGAGCAACTTGTCTTCAATCCTGTAAGTCTTAGGATAGCCCAAAACAGACATCAACTGATGGCACTGCTCTCCAAGACCTGACACCTGGAGTTACCTGCTCTCCAAGCAGCTCCTACAGCTTAGGGGAAAGCCACCCAAGAGCCCAGGATTCCTGAGCTTTCGCCACCCTACAGGCACCTAAAGGTCTATGCCCGTGTTGCTTGGATTTGCTCCTTCTGGAGAAGAAAAATCTTGTTCTATTCAGACTCCCCAGTTAAACATCTACAAGTTCCAAGAAATTTGCTAACAGGAAAGCGAGGGTACAGATCTCAGATATGAAGTTGAGAACAGAGTTACACAAGAGAAACAAACCCAACAAAATGGAAACCGAGTATTTTCTACTCCGACCCTGCCATTATGTGGTGATGCCAATCAAAAAGCCACAGGAACTCTTTGACTGTCACTATTAGGCATTTAACTCAGCAGCTCACCTGGAAGCCAGCGATGGGGAAAGGTCTTTCCTCCTTGGTCCAGGAGGATCTCCCTCTGCTGCTCGGTTCCACACAAACCTCGCCTGCTAGACAGGGCTGCGACTACTGCTCCTCCCTCCCTCCCTCTCACTGGGACCAGGCTCCAAGACACAACAAGCGGTAAGCAGGACCTCCTCCACTTGGGCTTTCCAAGTTTACAACCCTATTGTGTTCGTTAGCTGGCTCATTCTTTTCAGTTTAAGTGGTCTTCCTGTAGGTCACGGCTTTCAGGGCTGAACAACAACTTATAAATCAAAGTCATACACAGTATCCGCTAAACATACATCTTATCCAACTCTAAATCTCTGTTTTCCCTTTAGCTTTTGTAAAGCCCATGCATGACACATTAACAACAACCACGGCAGACCTGGTGCCTAGGGCCCTTTTTGCCAACTTGTCCCATCAGTTTTAGGGGCCCACAGTGACAGGGCACCAGTACTTCAGGAGCCAAACAAATTCCTATCAGCCAAGAGCTGGAGAGGTTAAAGGTTTTAACTGAAGCTTCAGCCTGTTCACATGGCTCTCATTACCGTGTCAATGAAAGCCATGTGTCTGAAATCCCTGGAAGTGCAAGGACTTCTGCAAACAGGGGACTGACTCTTCTAGCTCTTGGAAACGTCTGCTATAGGAAGGGGTGGAGAGACAGCTTTGTACAGCATCGGAGCAAAAAACCCTCTTCAAATAAGCTCTGAAAGTTGAAGCAGGAG
>NW_009593087.1:8088-13074 GCF_000690535.1 Cariama cristata | reverse complement strand
CGTTTGGCCGGCAGCATCAGCCGGAATAACCTTCTTTGCAGGATCCCCGATGAGACGCTTGGCCTCATGTTATGCTTAAGTGCCATCCACGTCCAGTGAAACCATGCACCTCCTCACTCTCTCCACATCTTTCAACCTCCCTCAGTTGCTCACTTCTTATCACAAATTGAAGCAAAGGGAAAAGGAAACTTGTTTCTAAAGAGGAGGAGGGAAAGGAAGAGAAAAATGGTTTAGCATGAGAAGCGGTGCATAATGACTGTTGCCCATGTATTTCCTACTCCCTGTGGAACCCTTTTGTAATCTTACTGCTCCCGAGACACATGCCAGGCACCCCAACTGCCAAAGAATCAGAAATGCAACAGCCTGTTGTGTTGCCATGGAAACCCAGAGACAGGCAGTTAATTGATAAAATGGAGGCATTAGATTTAAAAGAAAGAAAAAAAAAGAAAAAAGAAAAAAAAAAAAGAGATATACTAGACTAGCATCTCATGCCAGGATGGGAGGGAGAAATGAGAAAACACACGATATTTACAACAGCGCTTTACAGTGCCCCTAGGAAAGGGCTTTTTCCTTCTCCATTTTAATTTTCAGAGGATTTTACCCTCAAATCCCACCACATCACAAGACAGCCTGACATGCAGCATAGAATTGCCTGTCCACTCCCAGGCTGCGTACTCTCTCCGTGGCAATCAATAAGCTTCTCATCCACTAGCCAGCAAGAAAAGCTGTACCAGCCTGGCAGAAGCATCATTGTCACAAGACCTGAAGACACTACACACACATCCTCATCTCACTGCCTCATGCTATAGATGTCACTGACCTGTGATGGGGTAGCATGCCTTGCAGCTCATGAGCATCTCTCAATGTGCATCCCTGCGACCAAACTAAATAGTCAAAAAAACTTTGGTACCAGCTCTGCTCCCTCCCAGCCTGGGCAGGGCTTCAGGACAGTCCTGTGACCAGGGGACCGTAATGCCCATTTGAAACCAAGACAGATTTTGTCAGCTGGAAAACCCCACTGCTGGCTACATGGGTACCAGCTAAAAGGAATAATGTATGTTTTTACTGCCACAAAGATTAGTTAAGAGTCTAAGAGGCATTAGAGAAGCCTGGCTCGCTGCTTGGTTCAATGCTCAGGTGATGACATGGGCACGTGGTCTCAGCTGGGATGTCAGACACTGCCCCTGTTCAAGGTGCAGCCTGTACTCAGGGCACCCAACATTTGTGGTGGGTGATACTTTCCCATTCAAGAGACCACCACCCTCCACCACGAGCTGGAGGCGTGAAGCGGCAGTGTGCTGTCTTTACGAGCACCCACTAGCTCCTAGCTCTGTGGTTTTTACCCATTGCCTTTACATTGCAATTACTGTAAGTCTCTGGGTCTGCAATACCATTTCATCTCCAAGCATAACACTACAGAAATCCACTAACTGATGGAGAGCAGAGACGATAGAAGCCTACAGAGAAAGGAACGAAAGAGGAGAGTTCAGAGCATTTGAGACTCAAGCCTCAGTCCCTATTGACTACAGTAGCTGGTCTACCAGGCAAGAGACAAGGAGGTACAACCTGCTGCACCTCCAGGAGCTGTCACCTGCCCAGGCAGGAAGACAGGGCTTCACTTAGCGTGGCTGCTGCCGCCGGGGTCTCCTGTGGGAGAAGGGCTGGCTGCCTGCTGCCTTCACAGCGCTCGGTGACGGTGAGGCCTCACCACATGTAATTTCTAGGTTCCCACACAGGGACTGGAGCTTCTCAAAGCAGCTTGGATTACATAAACATGACGTTGTTGGCAATCCAGTGAAAGCCAGCCCACTCTGTCATACCCAAATTCAAATTATCAAGCACAGCAATGAAGCAGCTGTTTTCTGCAAGATTTATCACGGCCCTTTCAAGCTGCAGGATAAGGCAGAAACAGAGAGGGAAGAGGTGACTGCGGGAGAAAGCAACGCTTTGCAGGCGATAGCCAAATGCCTGGCAGCACATTGTGGGAGGAAGCAGCCCGAGAGATTTATGGCTGACTTGGAAGCAACGACTGAAAGCTCTGCAAGTTCAAAGCTGAAAAGTTGGTGCTGTAATCTGGCACAGAGATGAGTTCTGCATCTGGCACCCTGGAAATCTATTGCCCCTGCTGTTCCCCGGAATAACCCCCATGGCACGGATATTAAGATCCGATACAAGTTCAGCATCACCAGATTAAGCTCCTTTGAAGAGAGGAGATATACCTAGAAAGAAACCTGCGAAGAGGATGAAAGAAAAGAGGACAATAAGAAAGTGAACGAGAATTATGAATGAGTAAGCAAAAGAGAATGAGAACCGCTGCAAAGTTGCTTTGCACTGAATGCAAGGAGATGCCCATTGAGGTAGATATTTGTCTTCATAAGGGCAGCTGGGAAGGGCACTGAACCTCAAACAGACGTACTGAACAAAGGCTTTCTTATAAAGGTCTCATTCAAGAGACTGACTGGTACGAAATCTGCTCTGCCACAGGCGAGACGTGCATTCTTGGTGCCCGCTGGAGACAGGAGGGATGGAGGACCCTGGAGTTTATGAGCTATGCTAGATCAGATCCAGTACAATTCTTAAAAGAAACAAACAGCAAAGGTATGTATTTGTTATGTGTGAGGATTTTAAGTTTTTCAAATAAACAATGGTATTCAACAAAATATGCAAAGCAGACTGATTTTGGCAGCACAGGGCACTAGGGAGGCAAGTGAGTAGTAGAAAATGCACAAAGTTTCTTTCACTGAGGGATAATTAACTTGCAGAATATGGATGGATCTACTCATCTCAAGATTACAGTCTTAATTTTCACATAATTATTATTTTTAAAACTGTAAGCATATTCGTTCAACATTTATGTTTCAATACACTATTCAATATTTTCCAGTCTGAAAACAGGGCCAATCTACCACACCTCTAGAGCAGCACCCTGTTTTCCCAGAAAATAGTGAAAACAAAAAAAATCCCACAATTTGAAGGGTGTTTCAGGTTTGACAAAAAGAACGGAGCCCCCATGCCTTCCTGCCCAGCTTGTACCACCCCTGCCTCTAGAAATAAGTCACAGGCAGATTTGAAAAACTAGGACTATGCTGAAGTAACCCCTGGTGTATTACAGAATAATGCAGGCTTCATTCTTCTGTAAATAAATAATAAAATCACTTCAACTAGAGAATATTCCATTTGGAAGCATTATTTACTTTATTCACCATAGCTTATTCTAACCAGAAGATGTATTTTTCCATTTAAACAAGCTCTTAGCTGTAAAGATTCAGTAAGTCCTGTCCCCCCAGCCCCATATCCAAACTGGGTTACCTCGCCCAGACCATCACAACTACTAAAAGACTTAAGGACAGAAAGGAGCGTTAGAAAGCAGCCCGAGGTAGCCCAGTACGGTGATAATCCATGAGACAGCCCCAAGAGCGAGAACATCTACTGAGGGAGATACACTTACAGGGATGGTTCCTACCCCACACGGTGAGCTTCCTTCCAGCAGCCCAAGCGATGCATCGTGTAACACAACCTCCCCTTGAATCACCAGCACGCACTCACACGCATCTCTGCCTCTCCACTTCCATAGCTGTAGTCACGCCATATGTTCAGCTTCTTTATAAATCTAGCACAAAACTAACTTCTTAGAGCCTTTTCTTTTCAAAGAAGCACAGAAAAGCTTGGGAACGAGCTCAGTCTAAACCCGCCATGTCTGCAAACCCCGGCACATACATACGTGCACAGTTGTCCGCGGTTTCTTAGGCTGTGGGAATCTGTAAGGCACAAGCGTGGTTTTGGGGCCGCTATTACGGAAGTGAAGACAGCTGCTCTCAGTGAGCTGATCCGATGACAAAAAGAAAGAAAAGGAGGCAGACACAGGTCTTTAATGAGACATTTATAAACGATTTCCCAGGCACAGCACTGGCACTAGCACAGAGAGAGGAGCAGTCTCAGGACACCTTCTGAACTGGAGAAATTTATCTTGAGCAGCAAACATTGTAAAGAGCAGCCAAGCAAAGCATAGTGCTTTCTCTCCACCAGAAAAGCAATCAAGCAGCAGGGTTTTGACATTTCACAGCCTTTTTAAGTGTAGGATTTTTGGTCAGGCACCATTCCCACATAGAACCCACTCGGACGGACTCTGATGCCATTCCTAACCAGCCACAGCACTAACTGAAAGAGATGAGCCGCCAAGCAGTACGTTGCTCAAGCAGGTGCACACAGAAAGGCCATTGACTTACTCACTCAGAAATGATGGAATTAGCTCACTAGCAATAAAATGTAGAAGGGAAGGTACCAAAAAATAGCCTAGATTGGTCCATCAAGAGAGTAATTATTACTTTATGATCAGACTGGAGCCAGACCAGGAGATCAGCAGCTCCACGAACAGCCACCTGTACAGGGAATGTGATGCAGGAGAAGTTGCTGTGTGTACGTAATTCAGGATATTTATTCACAGGACATACCCTGAGCAGCCATGCATAAGCAGAGCGGCCGTATCTCCAACAATCCAGGGAAAAGGAAGGTTAAATGACCAGAAGAGAGTCTAGTTCAACTCTGACTTTGGCTTAGACTGCCTTTGGGCATACTACTTACTCCAGCTATGTAACAAGCATTATAACTCCCTCTTACATCCTTACAGTGCTTGAATGATCTGGTTACCCCATTCAAATCAGATTAGCTCTACTGTACCGCAGCATTTTGCCTGGCATGACAACTAATGAGTCATGCCGTTCATACCTGTGCTCCTGCTGCACCATCAGCTCAGGACCAGGAGCACTTCAGAGGCCCACGTGCCCTCAGCTCAAGCTTAAAGCATCCATTAATTCAAGCCAGGGGTGCATTTGCCCATCTGGAAGTTGCAAGCTCAGGTAGCGAGTGCTCTGCTGACACCTGGGAGGACTTCCCCATGTGAAGGGCTAGACATGTAGCAATAGACCACATCAGTAAGATATTCCCTACTCTTTCTCTCTTGACTGATAACAACTTCTCATTTCTACC
>NW_009593087.1:0-8057 GCF_000690535.1 Cariama cristata | reverse complement strand
GAACCCCAGAAACATTTCCTCAGTACAAGCACAAGCTTTTTTCCGAGTTTCCAATATTACTTTGCTCTGCTTCCCTCTGGCAAGAGTTGGGCTAATCTTCACAGTGATTGCTCTTTGCAAGAGCTCACAGCCTGCAGCCATGAAAAGTACTTTCTCAGCTAGTCTTGAGGGAAAAAGTATGAAAATTTAACACCTGACATGCCAAGAGAGGCTGGTTTTCAGTGTAGCCAGCTATCCTGGAAGACAGCAGAGAGTTAAGCCACTGTAAAATGAACCACTGGAATGGTATCAGCAGAAAGGCAAGCACCATGTTTTCTGTCTTTTATGTCAGTTTTTTACCTTCTCAGTAGAAACATGACAGCAATACAATTATACCATCCCTTTGAATCATCCAACCGACTTGCCTGAAAGAGGGACACTTTAGGGGCCATCTGCAGCATCCCCAGGATCCCAGAGGAACCGTAGGAGAGGTAAAGACCAACATCTCTTAATCGCCAAACTTGCATACAACCCTAGGGCTGCACTGTGCTGAAACACAGCTTTGATTCATTACTTCATCAGCCATTTAGTTTTGCAGCCATACATCCACGCGCAGACCATACATCTCTGCGAGGGTCACACAATAGACTGATTGTACACAGATCCACACTATGCAGAATGCAGAGTTTGTTGGGCTGTTTTTGTTTTGCCTAATCTAATAAAAAGGATATTTGAAAGCAGATTAACACTGAGTCATCTACTTTATTCCAAATATCTGGCTTAAACAGCTAAGTATCCAATTCAAAAAGCAATGAGCTGTACATGAACAGGCACTATTTGCAGAAAACCCAAATCACTCATTTGCAGTGGATGTCTAACCCCTTTTTTTTTTAAAAAAAAGACCATGATCTAGATGTGAACCTAAAAAATATCTGAGCTATGATATGAACATAGAAACCCACAGCAGGTATCTCAAACCCAACAGCTATAAGTCTCGGTGATCACCAGAAATTATACCTTATACCTTTCCAGGGGTGATGGTGGGCGAAGCGATAAGCGGTGGTAGTGGGGAAATCCATAATGTGAAGTGAGAGATCACGGACAAAGCTGTGGGAGCTGATTAGTTGAGCTGCACAAAAATCTCAGCACATGGTCTCACCAGGCACCCTGACTACCCTCGTGCACCCAGTATGTTCCCAATCCCAGTATATCTTACTGGTTTGAAAGAGACTCACATGTGAACTATCCCTCCCTCTTATGCCACTTCTTCAGAACTTTATAAGATGATCATTTCTATGCTTTTATCCTCTGAACACATCTGGCCAGGACAGCAGTCCATCAATGAGGATGATGGTTCCAAGCCCTTTTTAGGGGTCAGGATTTTCTCAACATCATACCCTCTTTACGTGAATTTTTTTGTTCAAAGTCTGCATCAAGTCCTTCTAATTTCTGGCAGGTTTTTTTGAGCAAATACCTCCAAATATAATATTCTGCAATAAGCCATTCTGTAAAATAAATTATACAGCAATACATAAGGCTCCTGTCATCTTCAGGGATGTGAATCCTAAACAACTGTACAGGTTTAAGTGTGAAATAAGACAAGCACACCCCAAGCGCAGGACTGTGACACTTGCCCTATATGCTCAATGCCTGCGTACCCTCAGCCAAATTACAAATACACTAATGTTTACAGATGCAGTGCTTTAGCCCATGAAAATGACTATGGGAAGCACTGTCAGGGAGGGAAGCCGCTGCTCCTGCTGCCAGGACCGGGAGGGCAACAGGTCAGAAAAACCTGCTGCCCAGGATAACTGTTCCACTCTCACCTCTAACTCACAGGATGACATGGGGCAAGACCTAGCTCTCCAAGTTGTCTTGCATGTAAAACATGGAAAATACTGACTTACCTCACAGCCCCAGGCTTCACAACTGGTGGTGAAGCATTTGGAGTATCTAAACAGAGAGGTTTCATATGTGCATAGCAGGCTTATAATTACAGAAAGTGAGAATGACTTACAGCTCGTGCTTGGTAGGAATTCATAAAGCAGCTTGGGAACACTCCTGCAGCAGCAGTTAACTCCTGCGTAATGCTGCCCTGCAAATTAGAGCACTGGCAGTGCGCTAGATCACACAGATTAATTCCTGAATTCTCGGTGTAGGTTCTGTTTTCAAGAGGTACTCATGGCAAAGATCATCACTGCCTTCCTCTGCAACCATTTAAAATCCCCATGCACAAATATTTCCTTTCTCACAAAGAATTCTGTAAACAAGACCATGCAAGTAAAGCACTCTGCTGCATCCTCCAAGCCATCCACAACCCAGACGTAGCATACAGGACACACATTTACTGTGCTGGAAAACAGCATTGCCCAAAGGGTCACATTTTGTAGGAGAGAGACCATCAACTGCATTCTGAATGGCGTTGCTTAAGTCACAGAGAGCCCAATTTCGACAACTCTTATTATTTTATAGTGAATATTGTGATACATGGAGTTTTCTTACAGACCTCACTACTGCATAAAAACCAATTTCTTTCTTTTAAGGGGATATTACTTTCTAGCACCTTTATTAAAAAAGTAAATAAATATCCTACTGAACCCAAAATAAAGAAAAATATCTGTACTCCAAATATTTTAAGGCTTTTGTGGAGACCAATTCACCTATTTAACTGCTTGCAAGGAGGATGCTCACCTGCAGAGTCAGTGTGTGATGGTTAAATCTGACCAACAGCCAATACTATGTAGCAACAGCCTGATGCCACTGTAATCCTATGGATTCTCATCCCAAATCCATCTATGTCAAAGGGAATCTTTCCTTTGATTTCAATGAATATTGGTTCAGGCCTCTAATGATTAATCTGCTCTTGCAGGATTAGTTCAGTTGTTTGAGGTAGAATGTGCAGGAGCAGATTCTGCGCCGAAGCTGCACCCTTACTCCGATGGGTGTAACCACAAATGTACTGATGTTACTGCAGACTTACACCAGCCCGACTGAACAGGATTTGGCTCATTATATTCAAACCACCATAAGATGAACATCTGTGGGAGGCAGATTTTCTTTCCCTGCTGTTCTGCAAGGAGCTACAGACAGAGAGCAGGAGGGTGTCTGACCTCCATATGCCTTCAGTGTGTGCTCGCATCTCATTCTCCAACGAGCACGCTGAATATTAAGGATTAACTATATCAAATCCTCCTAAGAGCATCTAATGATTAAGACAATTAAACTCAGACTCCCAGTTGTCTCTAGATGTCACCTGTAAAGGTGATTACGTCAAGATTGATTCAATGCCCTTTTATATTGCTTGGAATGCATCAAACCACATCTCCTTGGGAGAGGAATGTTGCCAAAGGTCCTTTCCCTCTTCAAAAGGGGAACCAGGAGGGGTGAGGGAACCACCACCTCCAAAAACCTCCAAGAAACCCCCATACAATACATATTTCAGACTGTAGGATGGCAGACAGAGCAGCTCATGAAAGGGATGTCTGAGCTGAATACAAGCCCTATGCAAATAGTCAAACAGTTGGTCTATAACCTTGCTAGAAAACATTTGTCTTCTGGATACGCAGTATGCAGGACCTTACAAGAGCATCAGTGTCCATGAGCAAGCGGATTTGTACAGAGTGATGTGACCCACATGCAGGGCACTTCAGTCACCCCACAGTAACGATCAATGAACATGGTCAAGCTCTAACGATCACTCAAAGCTTCTCTGGTGGTTGTCGCAGTTCCTACACTGCAGCTGCACTGACCATCAGCCACCACCGTTTCCCTCCCAGCCTCACTTCTCCATTTGAGCCCTACATCAATCCTAAATCAGTAAACCAGCAACTCTCATTTGCAGTTTTTCCTGTGCAGCCCTTGAAAACACGCTCTTGTTTTCTGTCAGATATATGATAACTTCTTGAACAGATGACTGCCTGTGTGCATGTGGATACTGTAGCTCTTACTATTAGTTGATAGATAATCTGCTGATACTGTAGTAGTCAGAGGCATTTGATCTTAAAACATGCTCATTGGCACGTCATCCTCCCAGTTCCCCTAGGAACCAAAAATGCTGTATACACAGACCCATTAAGATAAAGCAAGACCTAATCAAACTTCACAGACACGAATGACGCATTTCCAGCACCGATCACTAATCTGACTCGAGGAATATCCATTCACGCTTGCAGCAGGGATTTAATTGAGTACACCGCTCAGATGAGAGCTGACAATACCGATCACTCCATGCGGCCTGAAGCAAAACAGCAAAAACAAATGTTTGCCAGAAATAATAGCAGCCTCTGGCCCCACGATGTGGGGTCTTTTCTCTCAATTCACCAAGTTAATATTAATCAAGAGCCACAAAGCCTTTGAATAGACAAGAATTAGCTCCCTATGTCTGTGCCAGTCAATCAGCTGCTCTGGACTCTACAGTCCCATTTCTTTTGTTTCAGACAAAACAGTAGTTTAGTGTCTTTTATATTTCTTTGGGAATAAGAATTAATAGATTGCTACAAAACCAGACAGCCTCAGCACTCTTTCTTGCAGCTTTATAAAAAAGCTTGTGTTAAGACCGTGCCAAACCATCAATGATTACCTGAGGATAACCTGCTCAAGCGCTCTCTCATTACCAAGGCATAAATTCCTCATCAAGGACACCTTCCCTGCCTCTGTTTTACTGCAAAATAATCCTAGAGACAACAGAAATTACTTCTTATTGCTGTGCATCCAGCCAATTTACTCCAACAAAATCCTGAGAAACTTGCAGGGCAAACAACTGATTTCCAAGTTAATTTACCAAGGTGTTGCTGTTAGCCCTGTTCTAGATAAATAAAAAGGAATTAAGATTTCCCACTGAGGAAGGTAAGAGCAAAGCACTAATCTTACAGAGGAGTCAAGGTGGTGGAAAGATTTAGACTTCTCCAGCAGAATTCATGCAGGTAGAGCTCATTAATGATGAGGTCTAGATATATGCAAAGAAACTTATCCATATAGAACTGCTGAGTCTCTGAAACCAGAGGCAGCCCTCAGTAGGTAACAAATTTCTAGAAAACAAATTAGAAAGCAAAGTTAGCTCCCTCTCTCCCCGCCCCAGGAGACTCAAAACCAGATTCAACCCTGATAAAAAGGTTATGCCAGACAATTTTCAAAGGAAACCTCCTTTAATTGTGAAGAGGGACCTGGGATGTAACCCATGGAGTCCAGTCTGTCCATCCTCTGTTGGCCTCTTCTCCTTATTCTCCAATGCTAGGAGGGACTGATCACATTCAGGTTGGAGTGACAGCTCTGATCACGCATCCTACCTAATGCAAGCTCAGTGACTGCAAGCAGCAAACCCATCCCAGCCACTGCCTGAACAACGTGAAGCTCATCCCCTCGGCACAGCAGTAACTATCCCCCAGGATGTAACCAGCCCCAGCTGATGAGCAACCAGAAACCAAGCGCAACTAACTACCCCAGTAACTAGCACAGCTCAGGCTTATAAAATCCCCATTACAATGTATTTAGTCTAATCGTATGGAGTCAGTCACCTAGTGCTCTTTAATGGCCCTGTGAACACTCCAGTCTGCTTTTATTTTTAGTGAACAAAAGCATCATGCAGTGTTTGCAAATGTGGACATTATGCCAGCAAATATTAATAGTTCTGTGTATTTATTTTTTTTTTGTAATCAAAAAGAAAGCATGTACACTTACATGAAAATGAGAAGGCATTCCCAGGCTCCTGGCAGTGATGTATAGTTTAGTTATCAAACTATAGTTTTTGGCAATAAAACTGGGGACTCGCTGAAAAACAGTTACGATACTCATAGCCATGCCTAAATATGATATTCAGATATTTGCACCTGCCCATTCAGAAAGACAGGATCCATCTGTAAAATTCAAGATCTAGGCTGGATTCAGACTGGATGCATTTAAGTCTCACAGAAAATGTAACAAGTTTGGGCTTTTTTGCCTCCAGTGCTGAAGTCCCAGTGCTGCCCAGCTCCATCTGCAAAATACTAATTTTCCTTTTTTTCCTCTCTCTTTTGCCAGAATTCTTTAATTGAAGCAGAGATTTAAGAACCATTAAAAGCACTGTAAGTGAATGCCATAGCCAGCTGACAGCAAAATGCAGTATGAAAGGAAAGACTTTCTCCTCTAACCAAGTTACCCTTAATGGTGTTCTAAGCAGACAAAAAACACTCTGAAATGTGAATGCTGCTTCTTCCCAGCAGCTTTCACCTGTTCCACCAGCTGGGAGGGCTGTGTGGACCCATTCATCACAGCTTCCATTCGCTCTCCATCTTGCGACTCCAGGCAAAAGCAGGCTTTTCCAGGAGGAGGGTGGGAAAGAAACCAAGACACATGAGCTTTGTAAGTAACAAAAAATCCAAACATTATATTGAGCCCTTTACCAGTGACCCACACCTTCCGCACAGAAACCTCTCTTGCGCATGGGGTCGAGAGCAGTAACTTTCCTTACTTGAAGCATGGGAAATAAGCCAACGCATTTGTGGGAAATCCTCTCCTGAGACAGTCAGAGATGAATTTTCAGTCTGGTTTAAAGGAAAATAGACACCACAAAGCAGCAGAACTTATTTTTTCCATTGTTCCAGCTTTATGGGAGAGAAGGGAGGGGGACAGTCAGCATGGACACCACTCGTCGAGGCTAATGTTTTCCAAGGATCTATGTCAGGTGCCAGTCCCCCACCGACTTTCAGTGGAAATGACCATTTCAGTTTTTCTTCACAAAAAAAAAAGCCCACACCCACAACAAGCCAATGCACCTAACCCAGAATCCCACCACAAAAAGCCCTTATACCTCATGGGTTTTTCAAAGTGCCAGCTCAGGTAGGAGACACAATAACTCTGCACTCAAAGAAAGTTCAAAGAGGACACTCCACAAGCTGGTAGGAAAGAGAGGCTCTGTATAGGTTTTTCAGGAAAAATAACTGTGACATACTGAGCCAGCTCATCACACATGCTGCAACTACATAGAAACCTACATCCATGAACTGTGAAATTATATATACATGCATACACAGCATCTTACATCTGAATCCCCTGTTCTGCTACATAAGACGTGACTTGTCAAGAGTACATGGAAATGTTTAACAGGGTACATCTCCGGGGCCTGGGAAAGGAAGAGAGGTAAGAGATGGATGAGAGACACTTGACTTTCTACAAAAGAATATGAACGGAGTGCTGGGGAAAAGAGAAATAAGAAATCAAAGCATCTTTGTGTATTCCAGACTAAGAATAAAGGAAAGTACATCTACTTGCATTTTTGCAGACAAGACTGATCAGCTTATGGGAAGGTAAGAGGAAGAAAGTGTGAAGCTTTTCAAAATTCATTTGCATCTAATGGCTCTCTAACAAGTCTCAGGTACAACTGGAGAATGAGCACCTTCCTTTGACACCCAATCTGGAAGATATAACCTCGATGTGGGGTCTTTCTGAGCCAGCCCCAGGCTACCAGAGCCAAGAGACAGCTCAGAGCCAACAGACTGTACATTGTTACAGTTTAATTCTGCACTTTATTGGATTTATGGCTTTCTTTTGCAACTACATTTCAAGCTTTTGAGATTTCTGTCTTCATCCAAGGTAGCAAATATATAGAGATCAATGTTGCAGCTCTGCATTTTGTAATCCAAACCACACTGGTTTTCTTCCAGCAAGCTGCAGGGCTCAGGTGGTTCACCAAATGCCTAAGAAAATGGAGAAGTCTTTTGACATTTCTGGCAAGAGGTAGGTAAGTGCAGAGGCAACACAGGAGTTCAGAAAAATCCAGTACACTCAGATCCCCCTGGAGTCAGGGAAACCCGGACAGTCTCCCAGGAAGCACTCTCTACACAGACACAGTTCACAGAGCTCCTGCAAATGTTCAAAGACAGCACAGAGCAGAACTTGTGGTTTCTGCAATGCTCCTCAAATGTCTTGCATACAGCCTCCTTCATGCAACTTTTTAAGACCTGATGTAAAGCTTGGTGTCTTTAGAGGATCATTCCATGCCAGCAGATACCCAGTATATCACATGAAGGCACTTTTCTGGACAGTGACAGAAGAGGGAAGAAAAGCCGAAAAAGCGCTTTGCAGTATTCACATTTATAGAATCA
>NW_009593086.1:0-15698 GCF_000690535.1 Cariama cristata | reverse complement strand
CTTAATTTTCCCGCTTAAGGAAGCGACCGAGCCTGCCCGAGCCCCAAAGGCGGCTGGAGGTGCCTGGCAGCCCGCAGTTATAACTCCAGTAACATCTTGGTTGATGGTCAGCAGCGTCTCCGCGGAGCAGGAGGTGGCCCTGCCTGCGCGCCGGGCAGCGGAGGCAAAGCGCGCAGCTATTGCCAGGTATTACCGTTGTTGTTGTTATTATTATTATTATAACATCTGCCGGTGTCCGCTCTTCTCCGCGCATCCCAGCTCTCTCCCCGGCGCTGGGAACCGCACCAGCCCCGAGGTGTTAACGAGGGGATGAAAAGCCGGGAAGCGGGCGCGGAGCCCCGCGGAAGGGAGCGGAGAGATGCGGAGCGGCCGGGCCCGCACCGCCGGTAGTGCTGGAGGAAACGCCTTGGGTTGCTTTACGGGCTCATTTTCTCAGAGGAGGATTTTACTGCATGCGTAAAGAATTTTGAAAAGCAGTGGTAAATATTTTCTCTTCTGGCAAGTTATTTATTGGCATGAAGAGCGGATTTTTTTTTTTTCCCCCTCCTCTTTATAAAGCTACATGTGGTGACCATATAGGATCAGAAATAATGTGGCCTTTCTGGTTTTGAAGAACTGCTAATGTCATTAAAGGTCTTCCTAACACGCCAGCTAGGAGTTCAAAAAGCCTCGCCTTTTATCCTGGGCATGTATTTGGTTGTTTATAAAGTGCAGACTTCCTTAGGCTTCGAGTGCATCAGGAGGATTGCTTAACTCCGTAGAAGGATCTGTTTTCAACTATATTCTTCTTTGGAAATTGGAGTGTTTAACTAGTGTCTTTCACACTTCTTTTCTGGCTGCTATTTTTATACATTCAACCAGCAGAAGAGATCCCCGCACACAGAAGCAAACAAAGAATTTTCCCCTCTGCTTCGTATTACAGAAAATACTTGTGCCGGCCACTAATTGTCCATTAGTGCTAATAAGTGGCTAAAACAATATTAGAAGATAACCCGAGCAACCTGTCTTCTTTATTTTAATTCGACTTACTGAAGTCGGGAAGGTTTTGACGAAGACCCGACTAGACGTGCCCAGGGAATCTGTGTACTAAACTTTTGGACTGTTGATTTTGAGGGTCACTTATCTAAGCTAAGTTCAAAGTGTCACCTGCTTTAATCCCTTTTCTGTCATGCTCGGAGAGACTCCACACAGCACACGCTCCCCTTCCCAGAGCGCCTGGAAAAAAAAATAAAATCTCTGTCTCGGTCGTCGTCCCCCCCATTTTCCCTCACAAATACATTAGGAATTTCTCCCCTCGACTCTAAACTCTTAGGAAAAACTCATTTGAATTCAATTATTAATATTTTCCGGGCATGCTCTTTTAGTGTGCCATTTGTAATATATTAGGATGAATTATATGGGTTTTTTAAAAAAAGAAGAAGAAAAAAAAAAACTGAGAAAGAAGGCTTTTTCTATTAAATAGAAACAAGATGTTCAAATATAGAATGTATGAATTTGAAATCTGGTGTTTTCCACTCTTGGATGCTGATGGCGATAAAAAAAAAATCCACTTTGCTGCTTCTGCAATTTAAATCCTTATGTAGAAACATAAATTATCCACCGGGATATTATTTTTAATTAAAATTCTCTTTCCTGAAGGAGTTGCTTTTAACTTCTTTTCGGTTTTCCTGAAGATTTTTCTTTTCCCTCCGATTTAACATTTTCATTAATTGAGAGATTCTTAAGCCCTGTCTTGTAAGCGGGTTGGTGTTTTTGAAACTTTGACAGAAAACAGTCCACTTGTTTTGTTTTGGTTTGGGTGAATGGTTTTGGTGAAAACGCATAGTTTTGAAACAACTCAGAGCGAGTGGAAAACTTGGAGCTCCTCAGACATGTCAATGAACAGCGTTCTCACACACACCAAAAAATCCCATGTTTTTTCAATGAGCTCTTGAACGTCAAGCTCGGCACTAAGGCTTTGGAGGGGTAAACCTAAATTTATGCATCTCCAGCCGGTTTTAGGCACCTAAATAGAAATGGAGCCGTTCTCAGAAGTGCTGGACCCTCACAAATCTGGGTGAAGACAAGGAAGACGGCTCTGGCTCATCGCCCCTAAAACCTAGTCCCTTTTCTCTCGCTGCCCGTATGTGACTTCAGGCACTTGGACTGGCTGTTGAGTTCAGCTGCCTTTATCGTTTCCTCCTAGAGAAGACCTGGAGAAGCAAGGAAAAGTACTTTCATATTCAGCAAAGTAAGGGACTTGCAGGACTTGGTGAACTTCAAAGGGTTTGAGAGCGGTAGGGTGACACACCTGCTTTATGTTAGATGGATGGATGGTCGGAGAGGAACCACCTCAGCCGCTCAGCCCTGCATTCCCGGGCAATCCCGTAACGGGCCCCAGAAGGGTTCTCGGAGCATCCGTACCACAAAACATCTCCTGCTGCCCGGGAACAAACACATGAGGGCTGGTAGGAGAGACCAACCGGCTGCCAGGCGGTGGAGGACCCCAGGACCAAAGCAGGGGACCTCGAGGGCTCACGTTGGTGCCAAATCTCAGGCTCAGCCGTTTTGAACACACACAGGTTTTTCTCTATTTTGGTTCAGCGGTTTGTCCATCAGAAGTCTCCCCTCCTGTCATTTCAGGCTAAAGAGGGCACAGCACTCGGGGGATGTGAAATTTCTGGTATAAATGAGGAAAAAGTGAGGAAAATCAGCTTCTTTCTCTATGGCTGCTGGGAAATTCTTTCGGGAAGGGAAAAAGGGATTTTTCTGTTACTTGGAACTGGCAAGTATGAAGGCAACGTACGTCATGATTTCTCATGGGTATTCCTAGGTTTTGGTGAGCTCTCTAGAAATGCTGGGATCCTCGTGCAATAGCTGAAGCTCCGCTGATCTGTCCATCCTCCTCTCTGTTTTGGCAACTGATGTCACCAAACATGCGTCCTGTGTCCCAACGGTTAAGGAAGGTGGATAAGAATCGAGGGCACTGACAGAATTATCGCAGCAGGTACATCTGCTAATATGTCTTAGTGGTTTCATTGACTTTGTTTTTCTTTTTCTTGTAACTTCTGCATCAGTTATTCTGCTATCAGCTGGCTCTAGAGATGGATGAGTAACATCAGGGAGAGAAAAAGAGTCAAGACTCCCTTTCCTGTGATTTGGCTGCTTTTTGTTAACAGTGCTCTGAGTGCCATTATTTCCCACAAAAAAAACATCTGGAAAATTGTCGATGTGTGGTAAAGAAAGTGGCTCTTCTCTGCTCTATACTCCCCTTTGATCCAACATGGAGCACAATTCACTGCCTCTTGAGATCCTGAGACATTTTTCATTCTCGTGTGCTGTCGGTGATTTGAACCACTTTAAGAAAATATGAAAGTCAACTCCTTTTTGTCTTAAAATGTGTTTATTTACATATTTATGACAGCAAGGCCGATGCCAGGAAGAGAATGGCATGGACCAGCTGGATATCCCCACTGTGAGTAACAACCGGTTGAGTTGTTCCTCTGAGTTTGGTTGGCTTCACCTTTGTAACACCACCCGACTGAAGACCCACGAAAGTATGGGTGGTCACGGCTGCCTTGTACAGCCGCATGGTAATCAAAGCAGAGACCTCTGGAGCCAAAGGTGTCAACTGCTATAATTTGAGTTTGAGGTGCCTAACTGGAGCAGTGGTGGGTTTAAAGCCTCTTTGGACTGGATGCAAAAAGGGGGACAGGAACGGGAAGGTTTTTTTTCAGCAGAAGCATTAGGTTGTGCTCTGGTCTTTTTAACCCCGAGCAGTCCGGCTGTGATTCGTGAGCTGTATGCAGCGCTCTGATGCTTCGGATGTGGCTCCTGTGCCAGGGCTTTGTCGTGGTGAGGCAATGGTGGGCTGAGGTACCGCCAGTAAGCCCGGTCTGGGCAGGAGTTTGGGCTGAAGGGACTGGCGTTAGACTTAGTCTCGCGTCCAGTACTGCCTCGTTCAAGAACAGATCCCTGGGATCTCAATCACCATGTCCCACCGGTGACCCACTCCCGGAGTCTTCCCCATCCCTGTTCTCTGATTCCTCGGGAAAAAGACATCTGAATGGGTGAGAGCGACCGCGTTATGCCTTTCCTTAGGAAAGCAGCTTTTCGGATATGTGAGAAGGCCTGACAATACTGAACAGGAACTTCTGACCTGTATGTTCAATGAATGGCTCAGTCGGATGGACTTTGAGATGTTTGTCTGCTCAGTGCCTCTGCTTTCCAGCACTAAATCCTGTAGTATCCGACCTGAAAGGTCCTGCTAATATGAGTAGGATCAAGCACAGCCCTACAAAGAGCAAGGAAGGTCATTATTTTCACAGGAACTGAAAGTCGGACCCTAAATCTTCAGAAGAGAGCGGTGCCTAGAAACCAGCTGTCTAATATATCTGCTGTGCTAAACTAGTAGCAGGGAAGGGAGAATAAAAATGTGTTTTGCAGTATAATATTGCTTTGTGCCTCCAAAAAGGCTTCTAATTTTATGTTTTAAAGGCAAACATTACAGCTAATTGAAGAGCAGAGAGGAAAAATGGATCTCCTTTTCTAAGCGCCAATAAGACTGGGTTCTGGGCCAGTGGTTCTGTGAGAGGTCTCCATTTACTACCTGTCCTAAACCTCAAGTATTTTAGAAGGAAAATGCCTGCCATATATTAAAGAGAAAAGTCATTAAATAGATATTTTATGTTTTAAAGGCAAACATTACAGCTAATTGAAGAGCAGAGAGGAAAAATGGATCTCCTTTTCTAAGCGCCAATAAGACTGGGTTCTGGGCCAGTGGTTCTGTGAGAGGTCTCCATTTACTACCTGTCCTAAACCTCAAGTATTTTAGAAGGAAAATGCCTGCCATATATTAAAGAGAAAAGTCATTAAATAGATGTCAAAAAAAAAAAAAAAAGGAGGACAGAGAAAACCCATATGACTGAATTTATGGCTTGCTTAAGAAGCACAAGGTAGCACTGAGAAAACATGAATGAGAACAAGGGAGCATCCACGCAATGGAAAAGGCATTTACCGTTTGCTACCTTCCCAGTGGTGACCTCAGAAGAGGTCCACCAGGCTGGCAATGTCACTGTCCCATCCCTGCAGCCCCGACCCTCCTCCTGCCTTTTCTCCCAGCTCCCCCCTTGAACAGAATAATCCTCCTCCTCCTCACTGAGAGTTGGATTAGGCCCCGTGCCCAGAAAGTTGCTCGGTTTTTATTGCTACGGTGAATGCACCCATTTGCCTCTGGAGGAAACGGGGCTGAGCTCGAGCAGTCCTGCGCCAGCAGGAAATTCAAGGCTTTGTGGGCATCCAGGCAGGAGCCAAGTTAAATGAGCAAGAGGCGAAGCGAACGCTCTCAGGGACAGTGGATTCGGAGCAGAGGCTCGGCTTTGGGTAGGAGGATGAAGGAAGAGGGTGATGTGGAATTGTAGCCATGCCCTTGATGGAAGCAGGGTGTTCAAAGCGTTCGGCGTCGCACTGGCAATCAGGTTGGTGACCCAGCCGAGGGCTGCAGGTAGCTTAGGAGATCTGTCCGTGGGAAAAGAGTTGTTCTGTTCACCCGGGTTCATGTTGTCCCAGAAGTATAGGCAGAGCTAGGAGGAAGAGGGTTCCCTCTATCGCAGGGAGTGGGAGCAAGAGGTGGGCAGAGACGATGGGTTTGGCGTTGCTGTGAGCTCCTGTCGAAATTTAGGCTCTCCTTTTGGACATCCAGGAGCTTACCTGAGTAAAAGAGAAGACATAGAAATCCTGTCCTAGACGGCCCCTGTCCTTCCTAGCCCATCTCCCTCCTGTCTCCGGTTTCAGCGATGAGACGCTGCAGTCCTTCCTCGGGACCAGCCCCACGGAGGGGCTGAACCGGGACGCGGGGTGATGCCGCTTCCCAGTTCTGCAGGCGCTGGCTTGCAGGGCCCCACATACTTGACCTTACAGCAGATGCTCTGCGGTGCTGTTCCTCCTTGTGTCTACCTCCCTGTATCCCAGTATACAGATCACCACAAGCTTTAGGTGTTTTGGGTGAGGAGAAAGCAGAAAATACCAGCATGGAGCAGTGGCTCCCCATCCATACTGTGAGGACCAACGGTTGAATGAAACTTGGTTTGTTGTTTTTTCTCGTTAGCTTTGTGCCTGGTTTGGTGTCCTAGCTCAGCTGTAGTGTCAGCCAGCCGCTGTGGGGAGGGGTGGGCTAAGCCCTGCCTCTCCTCACCTCCATCTCCTCCGCTTCTGGCTCCTCCTGTATCCCCTGCACCAGACCTAGGGGGTCCGGCTGTGGGACGAACAGGTTCAGCTGGCTGAGCCGAAGGTACGGTAACCCTGTTAGAAATATGGCAAAGGAGTTGAGTTTTGTGTCCGATCACATACTGAGCTGACCACCTTATGGCTGGATCCTGCCTGGTCCTGAGCCCCTCTCTGTCTTGGAGTGGCTTTGGTATGATCGAGCCAAGGGAGGCTGCTGCCAATACTTTCTTTAACTGTGTTGCCAAAGGACTGTGGAGGTGAAAGTAGGAGACGAGATCAGTGCAAGCCCTGCTTTGAACTTGGTGGGACTGGCAAAGAGCTTGGGAGAAAGAAGATCCGTTTTCTTCTCTGCTACTAGTATGCCCCGTGGCCTTGGGCACATCACCTAATCTTTCGGTGCCTGTCTCGTCCCATCCTTCTGCCTCGCAAACTCCAGAGATGCAGGACCGGCCTCTTCCCATGTGTTTGTAGGATGCTTCACATGGTGGTGTCTGTCACGGCGTGGCCTCTGGACTCTATCACAGCCCTCCTACTATTAATAATCCAGAGGATTAGAAAGATAAACCAGTTACAGCAAGACTCGGGCTTGTCAGTGTTGTCCACTGACTTGCGGTATCTCATAGGTGGGGGAACTGCTCTGGTCTGTTTATTTACAGTCTATAACTTTGCAAATGGTACAATAGCAGCTCAGGTTTTATTTCTTTGCGAACCCCTCAGCGTAGGAGACGTGTGCTGACAGAATTATCTTTTACTTTTTTTTCCCCTTCCCTACAATGGTGCCTTTAACGAGAGCTGGGCTTTAATTGGTAGCTCACATGGATCCTTCCCCCTCGACTCGGGGGAGATGCCTGACAAGTAGTATAGAAATAATATATGGGCAGGCAGAATACATGTATCTCAGCTATGAAGCACAGTACGTCAGATATTTAACATGCATTTCATCCCAAAGAAGCACAAGTATTTTATTTGTATCGAGGTGAAGCACAATAAAACTCTGCCCTTTTCCACGTGCTGAGCTGCCTTATTTCAGCTAACGGCGGCAGTTGCTCTGCCGTTCGGGTGTCCCGCACGCGTGGGACCCACGGTCAGGCAGGCACGGCTCCCGGCTGGGCTTGGCTCTGACCAGGCTGCCTGGTCATCCCTTGCGAGTGGGGGGCTCTGGGCTCCCCCAGCTTCACGTAGGGATGCTGGCGGCTTTGCCATGTGGGCAGGCCGTAGGACTCCCTGGGGTCATGGCAAGGTGAAAGTTGTTTATTCCATCATTGAGGATCTAATCGAAGCCGGTGTGTGGGGACAACCCTGTGCTGACTGATCTCCCTCTAGGAGCACTTTTCCTTTTTCGATGTGATACTAAGTGGGTTTTGTTTCTTGACTGATGCAAGCATTTTTTTTCCCATATGAAGAATCATGGTCTTCCTTTTGCAGGTGGGGAAAACGAGGCACAGAAATGCAAAGGACAGGGATGGGGGCGGTTTGAGAGCCAGTCTGTTGCTCTCTCCCCTGGGCTGAGCAGTCCATGTCCCTGTGCACCACTTTAGCACGCAAAGGCAAGTGGTAGCACAGGGCTGATGCACATAACAGGTGCAGATCAGCTCCTGGTCCTTCCTACCACGCAGGTAGAGTACCCCAGGGATGGGGTTTGAACGAAGTCAAGCAGAGAGTTGCTGTCCTCAAGAATCCAAGGACTTACGAGACCATCCAGTTCCTTTCAGCTGCAGGACCTGACTTAGCCCTGCCCAGCAGCCAAATTGTAACTCAATCACACAGCTCTGTTTCTTTTCTCTTTCCTGCTCTTGTATTTTAGCACAAGGGGGATTTAGGAGAGATGCTGTGTGTGTGGAAGAAGGGATGAGGTGTATGTAATGAGTTTTATACGTGTGACAGCTATTACCTGGGAGCAGCACAGCCAGAGCGAGTTGGAGGCTTTTCAGTGCTGCCAGACAAACTAAACTTGCTGGCCACACCAGAAAGGTTGGAGCTGGGCTGCTTGTGCCATGGGAAGGAGGAGGAGAAGGAGCTGGCAAGGAGTCCACCTGGGCTTGGCTGGCTGCTGGAGCAGCTTTTTCTGCTGGGGGAGCTTTGCAGCATGGCAGGGCAGCTCTTTGCCCTCTGCAGCAGCAGCAGCCAGCCTGGCTCCCCGGGGCTCTGGCAGGGATGACGACTCCTTGATTGCATGGCAGTCTGCTGCCAAGGCACCTGCTAAATTGTGTGTGCCTAGAGCCGGCCCTCTGCACTGCACATGATGCTGATGGTTCTTCACCCTCTTCCCATCCTTTGCCATTAGTCCAAAGACCTTCCCTGCCCCACTGGTGAGACCTCGGCTCACGGTGCTGCCGTGGCTCTCCCAGCCACCGCAGCCATGGTGCGTGAGGTCTTACACCATGTTCTTGGAGATCAGCTTGGCTTGTGGTTGTCCCTGACAAGCAGAAAGGCTGCTGTCAGCATGGGCAATGGTGGACCAACCCCTCCATGGTGTGAGCCCCCTCTCCCTAGTGACCTCCTCTGCAGTAGGAAATCTTAAAAGCATGTTTGGAAAGGGCAAATGAGTAGTGAAACTGAAGAAACTTGGTTGCCAAATGTATTCTCAGAGAGGGATTTTCTGGTGGCTAGTCCAGTGAACTTATTGCTCTGTGTGTAGCTTTTCTTAATGATGCTCTCATTTGCGGATTCTCTGACGCCCAATAGTGAGGTTGAAGTCATACGGCTTTCTCGGTGAGGGCACTGACTTCTTCCCCTTCCATGTTGCACAGGAACTTTGTTTCTGTAAGAGGGACAGCGGGCTGCTAAACATGGTGGAAATGGGAGCAAACACTCAACGGCTCTGAATGGAGACAAGAGGCAAATGAAGTAAGAGGCAGGTACATGCATGCAGAGCTCATGTCCTTTCCTTAGGGAACAGGCCAAGCACTGGGATCTTGTTCTGCAGAGGATCACACCAAGCTGGAGTACTTGAGAATGACCCCAGGTCTTATGACCTGTGGCGCTGGATGCTGTGACACTAAGCACATCCCTAAAAGAGAGGGCTTTTCACCCACAAAATAGATCCAAGAAGGTTTTATTTAGTTCCTTGTTCTGCAAGTTTGCCCCAGGCTGGAGCCCATCACCACATCTTTGGAAAAGCCCCGAGTGCCTGCTCCGCTCGTGGCTGACAAGGACAGGGAGTGCTGCCCAAGCTGTGCCTGCAGGCTCGAAGTGCTGCTGGGATCTCTGGAGGGTCGGAGCGGGGCTCTGCACAATTTCTGGACCCAAATTTTAGTGATCTTACGGATGCTCGTTGTTGGCATCTCCCCAGACCTGACTCTTCCTCACCCCATGGACCCAGGCTCTCCTTTTTTTCTCCCCAGTGTCTCCAAGCTCTCGCTGCTCTCCTGTTTGCTAGCACTAGCACAAGTTAATAAATAATTTCAGGGCTTCCCCGGTGCAGTACACACTCAGACACCCGGCCTGACCCTTCCTGCAGCTGGCTGGCAGGCTGACCCTGCAGCACGCAGGTACTGTGGCCGGGAAAGATGGTGTCCCCCCACCCCCACATTGGGAGCCATGTGTAGGACTCTTGTGACAAGAGAACAGTGTTTACGTGAGGGGGGAGGCACTGGGGTTTTTGCACTGGGATTTGGGAATGCTCCCCTCACACTCTTCCTCCTGAGTAGTTGGTCAGAAATGTTTATCAAGGGCTAGAAAGGAAACCTGTGTGTATAATACCCCAGACCAGAAAGCCAGAAAAAATCTCCCTGAAACCACAGGGTCAGCCTGGTAGATTTGCAGCACTAATTTACCAGTGGCTTAAACAAATAGAGGCAGATTTGCAGTCCTACCTCTCCTCTGCCATCCCACGCTGTGCCCCAGAGGGCAGCCGGAGCGGGAGCTGCCTTTGCTGTGTGCCCAGGGCCAGGTATGGTGGGGCTGTGCTCCTGCGTGGTCCTTCACGGGGGGTGGTAAGGTAGCAATGATTTCTGGTGGCTGCCCTTTCCTCCCCCTCCCTCTGAAGGAAAAGAGAACTGAAGACATAGACTCCTCATCAAGTTGCTGAGTTAATTGTCCCCATCCACGCTCTCAGCCTGCGGTCGATGCAGGGGAAATGCTGCTTAACTCCGACCCCATTTCCTTTCTACTGACGTTAATTCGCTTGACCTTGTGTTTGCTGATCCCGCGTTCCCTCGCAGCTGACAGGCGGGTGGGAAGGAGGCAGGCGGGCAGGAGGGTCAGGAAAGGCAGGGCACATCATCCCACCGTCCTGCGGCTCAACGGGCGCGTGGGAAATAAGTGCTGTGCTCCAAAGCCGCGACTCATTGATCCATGCTGAGGGATCCGTTGTTTCAATTTTGATGTCAAAATAGGAATCCTGATCCCGTATTCCCCTTTGCTATGCCGAAGAGATGCATCCTGCGTGGAGATGCTGGGTCTCTTGGGAATTCACGTTTTAGCCTCACCTAGGGGAGACTCACCTCTGGGTCTAACAAGGGCAGAGGCAATTTGCTGCCGTTGGGTAGGCAGGAGCAGCTTAATGCTTAACTCGAGTTTATGTTGATGCTTCGGAAAACTTCATCATTGTGAGCCTGCCTGCCTCTTTAGGATCATAAAACATGGCCCCTCTTGTTTCCTCGGACCTCATTTTCCCACCTACTCTCCCTTGCTTGTATGATAAAAAGATGAGAGTGTGGAGGATGAGGAGAGGCTCAGAAATGTAAATACGTGATGTGTGGGGATGAATAGGTCGGATCAGCGGCCAGCTCCAAGCTGCTCACCAAGCTGTGGCAGGTAGGGTCTGTGGTGATCAAAAGTTTTACCAGATGTCTTGAGTCTGCCATTGGGAAAGGACGCTGTGGCTTTACCGATTATGCCAGTCAGACAGTGACTGTTTTCCCTTGAAAAACTAGCAAGTCTTGTGGACACAGCTCCATTGGTATGGATGGACGTGTTACACCTCACAGGGTGCCATGAGATGCTGTGGGAATGGATCGGTCCTTACGGAGCTGGACCAGCATTGCCACTGCTTCCAATGGGAAGGGTCACCAGTCCACGGTGCCTTGGGAAGCTCCCCTGGGTGGGATGAGGGTGCGTGGGTCGGCGCTGACCTCTGCGAGAGGGTGACTTTGGTGTCTGGGCTTATGGTGCCTCTTCACCTCCAAGTTACTTGTCTTCGCAAGAATTACAGGTCTGTGCCTAGATCATGTTAGCAGCCCGCTGTAATATCCTTGAAATCCAAACAAAAATGAATCTTTGCTCTGAGGAGAAAAATTCAAACTTTCCAGCAGAATAGAAGAGCGCCTTTGTTCTCCCTTTGTCTTTTCTTTCATTTCTTTTCTTGTCTCTTGAAATACAGCCCTTTCCTCCCTGGAAGGTGCCGTCACTAAGCTCACTTTCTCAATTCTGAATCTCAAGAATGTGATAAACCTTAGTCGATTTTTCCAAACGGCTTGAACTGGTATCAGGGCCATCTGCTCTCCAGGTCATTATAAGAATTTGCACCGTAAAGCTTTGCCATGTGTTCCCTGCAGATTACATACACCTTTGGCTGTGCTCTTGTTGTTAGCTGCTCATTATTGGTTGGTTTGAAAAGCTTTTCTTATAAATGCCCTGTGTCTTAACCACACGTGTTGTATCAGTGGTTTTATAATGACCCATTTGGAATTATTTAGCCAGGGAACCTTGCAGTTTTTCCTTTCAATGTGTCCTTATAAGATGCCCAACTTCTACAGTTAGTCTATGAATGTACCCACACTATTAGATCCACTTGTTTATAATAGCAACCAAATGTCTTCAAATATTCAAGCCTCCTTTTATTTTTTACAGCACTGGCAATAAGCCTTTACATGTTAACTCTTGGCCTCTCTGGGTAACCTCTTATTTAAAAGCAACTTAATTGACTTTACCAGGCCTGGGCTATTTTTCATTTCTTCCTAGAGGACTCATTACTGGAGATGGATGTTTATAAACTGGATCTGGATCCTTCTCTCTCTCTCTTTCACACAACCCTCCCCACACCCATTTTACCCCTTCCTGCCCGTTTACATTAGCAGGCCGTGACCATATTCATGGATTCACATAGTTCGGCTAAGATTTTTGTAGTGGGGATCCAGTGTAAAAAGAAAAAAGCAAACGGTTAAATAGCAAGTGCTGATTTAAGAGAAAATGTTAAAATGCTCGGGTTTTTAGGGATTTTTATGTCAATGAAATGGTCAGGATTAGAATAGAGATTTGATTCTTTGAAACAGGTAGGTTTTATACTGGTTTAATTCTGGGTGTTTGTGTGTGATGTAAAACAGGTGTAATGCAATGGTGAACTGGGTCCGGTGTTGGGGTTTTTCTTCCTTCTTTGCCCTTTGAAAGTAGTGGCATCATTACTATTTAGGAAAAAGAAGTGAGACAACTGGAAGCAGGTTTTAATCAAGCTACAGTCCTTGACATAACAAATCCTCGAGAGTTAAGTGTCCAATAACCCGTAAAGGCTTAAGGCATGAGTACTTTGTCCGTGTAAGCCTACCTTTCTCTGTAAGCACAATAACCCGTAAAGGCTTAAGGCATGAGTACTTTGTCCGTGTAAGCCTACCTTTCTCTGTAAGCACGATACACGCTTAAATCCACAGCCTTTGAGAGTGCAATGCATTGGATCCTCAGCCCATCCTATGTTGCTATAGGTTTCCTGGTGTCAACGGACCCATTCTGATTTCCATCAGTGCAACATCTGGTACTTTGTGCTCCTGTCCCTGGTTCAGTTTAAATCCACAGGCCTGTTCAGACAGAGGGGCTCTGAACACCCGCTACGTTTGTTGGGTATCTAAGCTGTTCTGCTAGCACACGTTAACTGCTCGGAAAGTCCATGTTGCTTCTTGCTTTACATCCATCTATATGTCCTGAAATGGCTATCGGAGGTCAGAGAGGTAGAAACACCTACTAGGCCATATTGTTCACCCTCTTTGTCCCCGTTTCCACTTTGTACCTGATCAATTCACCTTTTGTTCATGAGCTTCTGTCTCATTTTAAGTCTCCAGTCAGCGGGGAATTGCGACACCTTCCACCCTTCTCAGGCCAGCAGCGCTTATGGGGAGGATTTTCCTGCTCATTCATTTTAAATTTGTCCTTGCTTCGCGGTACCTTCTCATCTTCCCTGGGTTGCTTACTGCCAGGCTCTTGTCTTCCCAGCAGGAACAAGGCTGCGTGCTCAGTCCCCGCCAGCACCCTGTCACTGCTACCGAGAATGAGCCGAGGGGTGGACAACACTCGGGGGATCCCAGATATCGGATGAGGGAGAGCAAGTGCTTTTTTCTCTGCGTGCATCATCTTTACCCTCATCCTCACAGACCCCTCATGGTTAGGGAGTGTTATTTTTAGATGCTCCACAAGCTGCCCATGATAGAGCTGAGAGGGGAAAGGTGGGCAGTCGAGGTCCAAGATTAGCAGCCTCTGTCGTATCTGCTGTGGTCTGGTATCTTCTGCATCGCTGTCACAAACCGTAAGTGACCCAGCTGTAACAGACTGATTTGGTGATACATGGCAGAAGCACAGGGAACCCCCCAAAATACGGGGGCTTCTCTGCGCTAGCTGTGTGTAGCAGCTGATGATTCCTGCCCTCCAAACTGAGGGTCCTCTCTGCCCTTTTTGGCATGAGCTTTTCTTCTTGTCGTTCTTAACCTTTCTCTGGGTTTTTTAGCAATTGCCCAGCAATAGGGTGCATGTCCCTCGTATCCCACCTACGTGTACGAGCGGAGCTCCTGCTGCGGTACCTGCCCTCCCAGCCCTCCTTACTGCAAACTTCAGGCTAAACTTCTGCCCTGTGCTCTCTCTGGGACTAATAATTTATTTTTACTAGATTTTGGATAAAACCACAATTGAAGAATCTGGATTTTGGATAATCCTCCAGCCTTCTGTCCATGAATTTAATCCTCACAAATAATTTTGTGCTCTTTCCCCGTCCTTTCTTCCTGCTTTTCTCTGTCCTCTTTTTCCCCCTTTTTAATCCTGTCTTGCATTTCATGAGTTCGCTTAACTGGGTAGCATCTGCCAATTTTATTAATGGGCTGTGTAATCCATTTACAGAGTCATTAATGAAAATAGTAAATAAGGCCAGACCTAACAAAAGATCCTTGGAGTACTCTGCAAGATACCTCCCACAAGTGTAATACTTGGCTTACTGCCTTTCTGGCAGGTTTGAATCCACAAAGCAATGTTCATATTATTATTATTATTGTTATTATTATTGGCACTAGGTGATAACTAGAAATCCAAACCAAACCCCGGGTTTTGCGGTGATAGGCATGGTGCACATATGCTCTGATTATTTATTAGAAAACAGCAGAGTCATAGTGTGATGGGGGTCCTGGTTTTACCCAAGAGCTACACGAAGAAGAGATGGTTACTGGTCCCGGGGTGGTTACAGTATGAAAAGAGCGACCTAAATGAAGGATGGGAAGGGCGACAGCGAGATCAAGGGCACTGCCAAAGGCTTTGCCCTCTGACAGTAGCCATGCAATAGTCCACGCCGCCTCTCAGTCAGATAGCACTTGTCTCCATCTGCTCGGTTTTACCTTCCCCATTAAAGTGTGTGAGCACTGGATGCCTCACGACCAGCTTCCACTGCCCAAAATTGCCATTTTTGTAAAATAATAAAATCCAGTATCTTAGGGGGAAAAAAAATAATAGATATATATATATATAAACCAGCCCGTGTCTTCCGTACTGCTGCTGCTCGGCAGACAAGCTGAGTGCCCGATACAAAATGTGAGCAGAGGGGATTCAACTGACCCACCAGCACTTTGGGTCGGTGCTCGTTTCCACTGACTGGTTACTCAAATGAGTACTCGGGTTGACTTTAAGATTTCCAAGTAGATCTCTAGTTGCTGTCTAAATGAAGGGGACGAAGAGGTGAGCACAGCGTACAGTAGATGGTAGCACGAAGCCGTAGGTAATCTGCAGAGAGAGCAGACGGGGTATATAGCAAAATACCAGATAAAAAAGATTCTGGTGGGTGATTTTCTGCTAGAAAAGTGTGAATTTCCAGAGCTACTTAGAGCACTGGGATACCCTGCTCCTAGTCAAAATCCCACCTTTCAGGCTTTTGAGAACTGAAGCTAATTAAGATAAATGCCTGTATATGTACGGCGTGTATCAGCTGTGTAAAGAGGTATTTTGTGTGCACACACCCGCAGAGGTTTACTGCAGGTTATTTTCATACCAGCACAATATATCAAGCCTCCCAGACGCTGCAGGTTTAAGGCCTTCAGTTGTATTTTGGGAGACCTATCCTAGAGCATGTGTTCGTGTATAAGATACTTTTATATAGTCTCCTTTCCAGGTGCATTTTCCATAATGTGTATGCATATACCAGAACCCCTACGTGACTGTACGGGGAAAACAAAGTCTTTTTGTTACTTTGCAGCTCCATCTGAGCAGCTTTCGGGACTCCCAATCTTGCAGCGCTCCTTGCAGACCCTTAAGTCCAGGCAAAAAAAAACCCAAACACAAATAGAAACGGTTAGGGGTTGTTGGGGGGGGGG